>NC_084579.2:4235532-4245532 GCF_033978685.3 Nerophis lumbriciformis | reverse complement strand
GGGGGAAGGGGCCTCGGTCCCGGACCCCGGCGAGGCGTCCCTTCTCCGCTCCGTAAAAGTGTCCATCTCTTCTTTTTTTTCTTCTTCTGTTGTGGCATATGCTGCAGGTGCCTGCTCGTTTTTCGTATGTGGGTAACAACATTTAACTATGTATATATATTTACCAATTGGTTTAACTGCCACCCGCCTGAATCTATTTAAAATCTAATTTTTTTTATTTCAATCACCCGACCCGACCCGACCCGCGGATAAAATCTAATTTTCTTTAATTTCATCCGCCCGATCCGCGGATAATCCGCGGACTCCGCGGTTGTGCCCGCAAACCGCGCATCTCTAGTGCACACACAAAATGGCATCATTGGCTTTATTTTAACCAAAAATCTTCTAGTACATGAAATATATGTTTATTATTGCAATTGAGTCCTTAAATAAAATAGTGAACATACTAGACAACTTGTCTTTTAGTAGTAAGTAAGTGTTTACAGATTATATGCAATCTGTTGTTGTGTTCCCTAATTTTCAGTGTACATAAATGAAGGTGTGTGTTGCTGAGCCCGACCTGGACATAATCTGGATTGCACCTGGTTTTAAGAACCCTTTAAACAATCTAATTTCATTGACAACTTGGTCTGGTGAAGATAAGGTCCTTTTTTAAAAAACAAAACCAAAAAAAAATAAGATAAATAAATAAAAAACATTTTCTTGAATAAAAAAGAAAGTAAAACAATGTATGGAACGTCCTTTTAGGAAACCTGACTTTATGTTTCCGCAAGAACACATTCAATGTATATTTTGGAAGCAATAACGCCTAAAATAATTTCATCATCTGTAATGAGTAACATAATTGCTCTGAAATGATTAAGAATTGTCTTATCTTTGCCAGGTTTAGAGATGAAGGTAATTAGACCTTGCTTCGTGTATGCACATACAGTAGGTAATACTTTATTCAAAAATACACCTTAAATTCTTCAAAAACAAGTACATTTTAATATAATTATGTTTATTATTCAATTATTATTTCTTATAATATAATTATGTTTATACATCCATTTTCTACCACTTGTCCCTTTTGGGGTCGCGGGGGGTGCTGGAGGCTTATTATTCAATTATTATTTTTATGATATAATTATGTTTATTATTCTATTATTATTATTATAATATAATTATGTTTATTATTCAGTTATTATTTGCTATAATATAATTATGTTTATTATTCAATTATTATTTGTATAATATAATTGTGTTTATTATTCAATTAAAACAATTTTATAATATAATTGTGTTTATTATTCAATTATTATTTGTATAATATAATTATGTTTATTATTCAATTATTATTTTTATAATATAATTATGTTTATTATTCAATTAAAACAATTTTATAATATAATTGTGTTTATTATTCAATTATTATTTGTATAATATAATTATGTTTATTATTCAATTATTATTTTTATAATATAATTATGTTTATCTATCCATTTTCTACCGCTTGTCCCTTTTGGGGTCGCGCGGGGGGTGCTGGAGCCTTATTATTCAATTATTATTTTTATGATATAATTAAGTTTATTATTCTATTATTATTATTATAATATAATTATGTTTATTATTCAGTTATTATTTTTTATAATATAATTATGTTTATTATTAAATTATTATTTTTTATAATATAATTATGTTTATTATTCAATTATTATTTTTATAATATAATTGTGTTTATTATTCAATTGAATTTTTTAATAATATAATTATGTTTATTATTCAATTATTATTTGTATAATATAATTATGTTTTTTATTCAATTATTATTTTTATTAACATTTTGTATTAAAAGTTTTAAGATATTGTAGCGGCTGGCTACGGGGTGTTAGCCATGGTTTCGACTGGGGGGCGGGACTTCCGGGGAGGGACAGGGAAGTGACGTTGATTATAGGAAGTAAAGACATTCGAAATTTGGCGGGAAATGACAAGCCAAACAGAGAAGTTTTATGAGCCAACATTACAATATTATAATAACTTAAATCTAATTTCTCGATTTTCACATTAAGTCTCTGAAAATCTATTTATTTGACGCATAAATCAGAGATTCTCAAATTTTGGTGGGTGCGCCAAAAAAATCACGTGATCAAAATACAGCAAATTAGAGACTTGCGGGGGGATTTTCCTCTGTTGGCCAGAAGGGGCGCTGTTGCAGATGAGTAACACCATAGACATGTTATAAGTAGACGCAGCATTGGCTGCTGTGACGCGAGAAATTGGGCCGCCATCTTGAAGTGGTGATGAGGAGCCGACGAGCAGCCTGAACTGACAGTTGACAGGCAGAAAACAAAGATGGTGTTTAGCATTTGCTGTTGAAAATAGGAATCGAGGGATTACTTTTCACAAGTAAGATTTAACATTAACGTACTATTGGTTGTATTTTGTGAAAAGAATATTACCACAGAGGTACTACTCCTCAGCCTTCCCGGTAAGGTCTATTCAGGTGTACTGGAGAGGAGGCTACGCCGGATAGTCGAACCTCGGATTCAGGAGGAACAGTGTGGTTTTCGTCCTGGTCGTGGAACTGTGGACCAGCTCTATACTCTCGGCAGGGTCCTTGAGGGTGCATGGGAGTTTGCCCAACCAGTCTACATGTGCTTTGTGGACTTGGAGAAGGCATTCGACCGTGTCCCTCGGGAAGTCCTGTGGGGAGTGCTCAGAGAGTATGGGGTTTCGGACTGTCTGATTGTGGCGGTCCGCTCCCTGTATGATCAGTGTCAGAGCTTGGTTCGCATTGCCGGCAGTAAGTCGGACACGTTTCCGGTGAGGGTTGGACTCCACCAAGGCTGCCCTTTGTCACCCATTCTGTTCATAACTTTTATGGACAGAATTTCTAGGCGCAGTCAGGGCGTCGAGGGGATCCGGTTTAGTAGCTGCAGGATTAGGTCTCTGCTTTTTGCAGATGATGTGGTCTTGATGGCTTCATCTGGCCAGGATCTTCAGCTCTCACTGGATCGGTTCGCAGCTGAGTATGAAGCGACTGGGATGAGAATCAGCACCTCCAAGTCCGAGTCCATGGTTCTCGCCCGGAAAAGGGTGGAGTGCCATCTCCGGGTTGGGGAGGAGATCTTGCCCCAAGTGGAGGAGTTCAAGTACCTCGGAGTCTTGTTCACTAGTGAGGGAAGAGTGGATCGTGAGATCAACAGGTGGATCGGTGCGGCATCTTCAGTAATGCGGACACTGTATCGATCCGTTGTGGTGAAGAAGGAGCTGAGCCGGAAGGCAAAGCTCTCAATTTACCGGTCGATCTACGTTCCCATCCTCACCTATGGTCATGAGCTTTGGGTTATGACCGAAAGGACAAGATCACGGGTACAAGCGGCTGAAATGAGTTTCCTCCGCCGGGTGGCGGGTCTCTCCACATCGAGAGGAGCCAGATGAGGTGGTTCGGGCATCTGGTCAGGATGCCACCCGAGCGCCTCCCTAGGGAGGTGTTTAGGGCACGTCCGACTGGTAGGAGGCCACGAGGAAGACCCAGGACACGTTGGGAAGACTATGTCTCCCGGCTGGCCTGGGAACGCCTCGGGATCCCCCGGGAGGAGCTGGACGAAGTGGCTGGAGAGAGGGAAGTCTGGGCTTCCCTGCTTAGGATGCTGCCCCCGCGACCCGACCTCAGATAAGCGGAAGAAGATGGATGGATGGATGGATGGATGGAATATTAGCACAGAGTTGAGAAGGAGCAAAGATCTTCAATAGTACTGAAATCCTAGCCGCTAGCAAACAGGAGTATGACCATAATAGAATTGCTTGTCAATGAAATTAATTACATTTAAAAATGTCATACTTAAATAACAAAGTTGAAATAAATGACGATAAAGATTGTAAAAGCCAACAGGGGTAAAAGTTAGGACCACAGTCTGCAAACCTATGGTGTCGTCATGCCTTCAGTGTGCATATTGTATATAGTTCTCTGCAAACCTATGAAATGTTCTATTTTGTCTTCATTATGTTGTCAGAATGCACCAGAATGCTTCATTTGTATGTGAAAATCACAAAGAAATCTTCTGGGGGAGGATGACCCCCCTACAGGGGTTTGCTTTACAAACTTTCAGCCCCGCCTAAAACAAAATTCACCAACCGCCCCTGATTATGATGCATTCTCATTTTAGGCAAAGTATAAGACAATACTTTCTTAACAGTATAATTGTAACCAGGAATCAGTCTTCAAGTAACAATATCCAAATACTAACATTGTTGGGTAAGACAGAATTTGGTTTTATTCTGAATCCAGTGAAACAGATTGGTGGGTTTAGCCGATATAAAGACTTTCAGGTGTTTATATATGTTTATGTTGAAGTATTTGGCAGACGCTTTTATCCAAAATACATATAAAACAATCAGTGTAAACATGATCATTTAAGGGAAGAATGTAATAGAAAATATCAATACAAAGTGTCAAGACAGAATAAACTCTCTGCTGCTGCAGCAACAGAGATAGTCTATAGATATATAATGTATTCATACATTGTTTATGTAGGATATATACAGGTAAAAGCCAGTAAATTAGAATATTTTGAAAAACTTGATTTATTTCAGTAATAGCATTCAAAAGGTGTAACTTGTACATTATATTTATTCATTGCACACAGACTGATGCATTCAAATGTTTATTTCATTTAATTTTGATGATTTGAAGTGGCAACAAATGAAAATCCAAAATTCCGTGTGTCACAAAATTAGAATATTACTTAAGGCTAATACAAAAAAGGGATTTTTAGAAATGTTGGCCAACTGAAAAGTATGAAAATGAAAAATATGAGCATGTACAATACTCAATACTTGGTTGGAGCTCCTTCTGCCTCAATTACTGCGTTAATGCGGCGTGGCATGGAGTCGATGAGTTTCTGGCACTGCTCAGGTGTTATGAGAGCCCAGGTTGCTCTGATAGTGGCCTTCAACTCTTCTGCGTTTTTGGGTCTGGCATTCTGCATCTTCCTTTTCACAATACCCCACAGATTTTCTATGGGGCTAAGGTCAGGGGAGTTGGCGGGCCAATTTAGAACAGAAATACCATGGTCCGTAAACCAGGCACGGGTAGATTTTGCGCTGTGTGCAGGCGCCAAGTCCTGTTGGAACTTGAAATCTCCATCTCCATAGAGCAGGTCGGCAGCAGGAAGCATGAAGTGCTCTAAAACTTGCTGGTAGACAGCTGCGTTGACCCTGGATCTCAGGAAACAGAGTGGACCGACACCAGCAGATGACATGGCACCCCAAACCATCACCCAACCATGCAAATTTTGCATTTCCTTTGGAAATCGAGGTCCCAGAGTCTGGAGGAAGACAGGAGAGGCACAGGATCCACGTTGCCTGAAGTCTAGTGTAAAGTTTCCACCATCAGTGATGGTTTGGGGTGCCATGTCATCTGCTGGTGTCGGTCCACTCTGTTTCCTGAGATCCAGGGTCAACGCAGCCGTCTACCAGCAAGTTTTAGAGCACTTCATGCTTCCTGCTGCTGACCTGCTCTATGGAGATGGAGATTTCAAGTTCCAACAGGACTTGGCGCCTGCACACAGCGCAAAATCTACCCGTGCCTGGTTTACGGACCATGGTATTTCTGTTCTAAATTGGCCCGCCAACTCCCCTGACCTTAGCCCCATAGAAAATCTGTGGGGTATTGTGAAAAGGAAGATGCAGAATGCCAGACCCAAAAACGCAGAAGAGTTGAAGGCCACTATCAGAGCAACCTGGGCCCTCATAACACCTGAGCAGTGCCAGAAACTCATCGACTCCATGCCACGCCGCATTAACGCAGTAATTGAGGCAAAAGGAGCTCCAACCAAGTATTGAGTATTGTACATGCTCATATTTTTCATTTTCATACTTTTCAGTTGGCCAACATTTCTAAAAATCCCTTTTTTGTATTAGCCTTAAGTAAGTAGTTTACCTACTCAGTGGCCTAGTGGTTAGAGTGTCCGCCCTGAGATCGGTAGGTTGTGAGTTCAAACCCCGGCCGAGTCATACCAAAGACTATAAAAATGGGACCCATTACCTCCCTGCTTGGCACTCAGCATCAAGGGTTGGAATTGGGGGTTAAATCACCAAAATGATTCCCGGGCGCGGCCACCGCTGCTGCCCACTGCTCCCCTCACCTCCCAGGGGGTGATCAAGGGTGATGGGTCAAATGCAGAGAATAATCTCGCCACACCTAGTGTGTGTGTGACAATCATTGGTACTTTAACTTTAACTTTAATATTCTAATTTTGTGACACACGGAATTTTGGATTTTCATTTGTTGCCACTTCAAATCATCAAAATTAAATGAAATAAACATTTGAATGCATCAGTCTGTGTGCAATGAATAAATATAATGTACAAGTTACACCTTTTGAATGCAATTACTGAAATAAATCAAGTTTTTCAAAATATTCTAATTTACTGGCTTTTACCTGTATACACAAACTCGGATAGAATGGTCCTTAAAGTCACATCTTCTTTTAAGGCCTTCACTTACATGCACTCATTTTGCCCTTGGCAGTGAAAGTGTCACGCACGTCATCTCCGAGAAGAACGCAGGCCAGAAACTCATCGACTCCATGCCACGCCGCATTAACGCAGTAATTGAGGCAAAAGGAGCTCCAACCAAGTATTGAGTATTGTACATGCTCATATTTTTCATTTTCATACTTTTCAGTTGGCCAACATTTCTAAAAATCCCTTTTTTGTATTAGCCTTAAGTAATATTCTAATTTTGTGACACACGGAATTTTGGATTTTCATTTGTTGCCACTTCAAATCATCAAAATTAAATGAAATAAACATTAGAATGCATCAGTCTGTGTGCAATGAATAAATATAATGTACAAGTTACACCTTTTGAATGCAATTACTGAAATAAATCAAGTTTTTCAAAATATTCTAATTTACTGGCTTTTACTTGTATACAACCTAATCATATCGTTTCTTCAACTTAAAAATAGCGGACCGTTTTTTTCCCCCTTCTCTGGGATTATATTCCCAGTTTTGATCTGGGACGTCTGGTCACTTATGGCATATAAGAATATTCTATTAGTGTTAAGCAAACTATGAATAATAAAACATGTGTCCTTTATCATAGCTACACGTATGACAAAAAAAAGCGCGTGAAAATCAGTGGTATTCAGTGAGGTAAGATGAATTAAAGTTCATTGCTCCTGACAAATGAATTGCACTGATCACCACTCCAAGATGGCGGCCCCGCGTCTCGTCAGCGCCAGTAGGCAGTAGCGCTCCATGCTGCGTACCCTTAGATTAGAAGCTGTCTATGAGTAACACACCCAGGAAGTGAATCTAAATCAACATAATGTGTGAATGCAGTTTAAAGATTGACAAACGAATAACAGAAACAGGACTGAGTTTATTTGCTAGTGAAAGAGAATTATTCAAAGTATTCCTCCTGATTAAAAACTATAAAAGTGAAACAAAAACAAAGAGGAAGTGATTTGCGTTCAAATAAAATAACTCCTAAAAACTATATCATGTAAGCAATTCTATATAACTTACAAGCCATCTTTTTACATTCCGCTTTATATATATATATATATATATATATATTATATATACACACAAACAAAATAACTTTTCTACAAATGAGCTTGGAATCAAAACACTGGAATTATATAACGAGCGGAGTAAAGACTAGCCTGAAGCTAATCACACGCTTCATGCTAACAAAGTGCAAACTGATCCCCAGCAGCAAATTATACAACAAGAGCTTTCAATCTTCTAACGAAAACACCGAAAGTCCTCCAAGTCAGTCGAGTTCACTAAAAAAAAGCACCTTCTCAAACGAAGATTGTCCAATTTTAGCTTAGCTATTAGCCTATCAACTGTTCCCCCCACATCAAGTTTGAGGATTGTATTAGGTTTGTACTGCGCCGCTAAAGGGACATGGGGGAAAAAAAACGTTTATAATTTTTTTTTTTTTGTAGACATGTATCTCGTGCGCATGAGAAACTTTTTATAAAGTTATAAAAAAAATTAAAAATAAATGTATATTTTTTTTGTGTTGTTTTTAGACATGTATATCGTGTGCACGAGATACATGTCTAAAAATATATATATATATATATATATATAATTTTTAATTTTTTTATAACTTTATAAAAAGTTTCTCGTGCGCACGAGATACATGTCTAAAAAAAAAAAAAAAATTATTTTTTATTTTTTTATAACTTTATAAAAAGTTTCTCGTGCGCACGAGATACATGTCTAAAAAAAAAATTATAATTTTTAATTTTTTTTTAACCTTATAAAAAGTTTCTCGTGCGCACGAGATACATGTCTAAAAAAAAAAAAAAAATATTTTTTTATTTTTTTATAACTTTATAAAAAGTTTCTCGTGCACACGAGATACATGTCTAAAAAAAAAATAATAATAATTTTTTATTTTTTTATAACTTTATAAAAAGTTTCTCGTGCGCACGAGAAACTTTTTATAAAGTTATAAAAAAATTAAAAATAAATGTATAATTTTTTTTGTGTTGTTTTTAGACATGTATCTCGTGTGCACGAGATACATGTCTAAAAATATATATATATATATATATAATTTTTTATTTTTTTATAACTTTATAAAAAGTTTCTCGTGCGCACAAGATACATGTCTAAAAAAAAAAAAAATTATAATTTTTTATTTTTTTATAACTTTTTATAAAGTTATAAAAAAATACAAAATAAATGTATAATTTTTTTTGTGTTGTTTTTAGACATGTATCTCGTGTGCACGAGATACATGTCTAAAAAAAAAATATATATATATATATATATATATATATATAATTTTTAATTTTTTTTATAACTTTATAAAAAGTTTCTCGTGCGCACAAGATACATGTCTAAAAAAAAAAAATTATAATTTTTTTTTTTTTTATAACTTTATAAAAAGTTTCTCGTGTGCACGAGAAACTTTTTATAAAGTTATAAAAAAATAAAAAATAAATGTATAATTTTTTTTGTGTTGTTTTTAGACATGTATCTCGTGTGCACGAGATACATGTCTAAAAAATATATATATATATATATATAATTTTTAATTTTTTTATAACTTTATAAAAAGTTTCTCGTGCGCACGAGATACATGTCTAAAAAAGAAAAAAATTATAATTTTTTATTTTTTTATAACTATAAAAAGTTTCTCGTGCGCACAAGATACATGTCTAAAAAAAAAAAATTATAATTTTTTATTTTTTTATAACTTTATAAAAAGTTTCTCGTGTGCACGAGAAACTTTTTATAAAGTTATAAAAAAATAAAAAATAAATGTATAATTTTTTTTGTGTTGTTTTTAGACATGTATCTCGTGTGCACGAGATACATGTCTAAAAAATATATATATATATAATTTTTAATTTTTTTATAACTTTATAAAAAGTTTCTCGTGCGCACGAGATACATGTCTAAAAAAGAAAAAAATTATAATTTTTAATTTTTTTATAACTATAAAAAGTTTCTCGTGCGCACAAGATACATGTCTAAAAAAAAAAATTATAATTTTTTATTTTTTTATAACTTTATAAAAAGTTTCTCGTGCGCACGAGATACATGTCTAAAAAAAAAATTATAATTTTTTATTTTTTATAACTTTATAAAAAGTTTCTCGTGCGCACGAGATACATGTCTAAAAAATAAAATAAAATTATGTTTTATTTTTTTATAACTTTATAAAAAGTTTCTCGTGCGCACAAGATAGTTTCTTGTGCGCAAGAGATACATGTATAAAAAAAATTATATATAATTTTTAATTTTTTTATAACTTTATAAAAAGTTTCTCGTGCGCACGAGATACATGTCTAAAAAAAAAAGTATTTTTTTATAACTTTATAAAAAGCTTCTCGTGCGCACGAGATACATGTCTAAAAAAAAAATAATAATAATTTTTTTATAACTTTATAAAAAGTTTCTCGTGCGCACAAGATACATGTCTAAAAAAAATTTTTTAATTATTTATTTTTTTATAACTTTATAAAAAGTTTCTCGTGCGCAC
>NC_084579.2:4223032-4230532 GCF_033978685.3 Nerophis lumbriciformis | reverse complement strand
ATCAGTGCAGTGTCGATACAGCTTGTAAATGTGCCACACACTCACTGAGGCCTTTTATTTACACTGGTTCATCTTCTATTTAACTTATTTGACCTTTTATCTACCTTCTATTTACTTTCCATATTCCTTCTTTTACCATTTATTTACCTTCTTATACTATTCATTTGCCTTCTATTACCTTTTGTTTATCTTCTATCTACCTTCTTTTGCCTTTTATGTATCCTCTTTCATCTTCTATTTCCCTTGTTGTACCTTTTTATTTACTGCCTTTATCTTCTATTTTACCTTTTTTTTTTTTTTTTTACCTTATACTACCTTTTATTTACATTATTTGACCTTATATTTATTTTTTTGCACATTTGGTCAACTTTTTACCTTTGATTGCCTTCTATTTACCTTCCACTGTTCATTCTATTGACCTTATTTTACCATATTTTATCTTCCATTTAATTAGTTTTACCTTCTTCTTTTAAATATTAGTTACTAGTTAGTTGTGCTAGAAGGCCAAACTAGTAACTTTTTTCATCAAATAGAT
Source organism: Nerophis lumbriciformis (assembly GCF_033978685.3). Lineage (NCBI taxonomy): Eukaryota > Metazoa > Chordata > Actinopteri > Syngnathiformes > Syngnathidae > Nerophis > Nerophis lumbriciformis. The sequence continues at coordinate 4,229,997 of NC_084579.2, read as the reverse complement.
GGCGGGTGACCATCATGAAACACAAACAGTATCAGTGCAGTGTCAATACAGCTTGTAAATGTGCCACACACTCACTGAGGCCTCATTAACCAACCACTAATTGTGAATTTTTTTCATCTTCAACTTTTTATACTAAACTGTTGTCATAATATGATTTTAATCTTGTAGTATGACTGTAAAATAAAATAAAATACGTCACATTACACCTTTTTTCCGCCTAAAATTGCAGCACTTTCTCTTGAATTAAAACATACTTGCCAACCTTGAGACCTCCAATTTCGGGAGGTGGGGGGTGGGGGGCGTGGTCGGGGTGGGTCGGGGGGCGTGGTTAATATATATATATATATATATAAGAAATATTTGACTTTCAGTGAATTCTAGCTATATATATATATATATATACATATATATTTTATTATATATATATATATATATACATATATATTTTATTATATATATATATATATATATATATTTTATTATATATATATATATTTTATTATATATATATATATATATATATATATATACATAAATAAAAGAAATATTTGAATTTCAGTGTTCATTTATTTACACATATACATACACATAACACTCCTCTACTCATTGTTGAGTTACGGGTTGAATTGTCCATCCTTGTTCTATTCTCTGTCACTATTTCAGAACACACACATTATACAAATATACATTATAAAATCAATAAGAAAACGGGAGCTCTAATTTGGGAGTATGAATTAGGATCAGAAGTTCCTATATAAACATTGCGTACTCACGTCGCCATTTTGTATTGATTACTGCAGCTGTGCACTGGATTCATTCACAAATACAAACTACAACTCACAAACACTTTAGAGTTAGGCTCCACCATCAGAATGTGTACTTAAACTTATAAAGATCACATGGATATTATTCAGTGAGTTGATTCACCAAAACTAACCTGTTATACAGGAGGAAAAAGCACACAGGACGTTACAATTGTTCACAGACCGGTCGCGCTCATCAGAATGACAAGACACTTCCGGTCTGCAGGTGATAGCATTCAATTGGGAAGAAACGCCCTACTGCCCCCTACTGACCAATGTGAATACTGATAAATGTGGAATGACAGCTCCAAAAACGAATTCAAACCACAAAATAAACTCAATAAATCTACACAAAAATGTGACACATTATGGGTGGGTCACATATGCATGTACAACAGGCTGTCAATACGTCACTCAGGTCCGCATGGAGCTGGAGGGGGCGTGGCCTCCAGCTCCGCCTGAATTTCGGGAGATTTTCGGGTAAAAAATTTGTCCCGGGAGGTTTTCGGGAGAGGCGCTGAATTTCGGGAGACTCCCGGAAAATCCGGGAGGGTTGGCAAGTATGAATTAAAACAACTCTCAGTTCCATCTTGTAAAACTGCAATTTATTGCTTGTAAATGTATTACTTTTTCCTACATTTAAAATTGCTTTCCCTTTTTTTAATGATTAACTTTTTTCTCCTCATATTCTGACTTTGCTTTTGTGACATTGGAATTATTTCTCATAAACCATACTTGCCAACCTTGAGACCTCCGATTTCGGGAGGTGGGGAGTTGGGGGCGTGGTCGGGGTGGGGCGGGGCGGGGTTGGGGGCGTGGTTAAGAGGGGAGGAGTATATTGACTGCTAGAATTCACCAAATCAAGTATTTCATACATATATATATACATATATATATATATATATATATATATATATATATATATATATATATATACATATATATATATATATATATATATATATACACATTAGAGATGCGCGGTTTGCGGACACAACCGCGGAGTCCGCGGATTATCTGCGGATCGGGCGGATGAAATAAAAAAAAAAAAAGATTTTATCCGCTCGCGGGTCGGGTCGGGCGGATTAATTAGATTTTTTTTTTTTTTTTTTTTGCGGGTGGCAGTTAAACCAATTGGGAAATATATATACATAGTTAAATGTTGTTACCCACATACGAAAAACGAGCAGGCACCTGCTGCATATGCCACAACAGAAGAAAAAAAAAGAAAAGAGATGGACACTTTTACGGAGCGGAGAAGGGACGCCTCGCCGGGGTCCGGGACCGAGGCCCCTTCCCCCGAGAGGGCCCCACCGGGAGCCGTAGCTGAGGCGATCCGCGAGAAGGGCCCGACGCACGTCCAGGGTCACTACCGCGCCCACCGCACCGACACCCCGCCTCGTCCGCTTTCGCCGCGGCCGGCGTCACGCGCAGCAGGTAAGCAGCTTACCTGCCCGCCACCCCCGTGGCCGGGGGCTCGTAACATGGGTCACTCCGCGCGCTCCGCCCGCGCAGCTTACCTGCTTGCCACCCCTGTTGCCGGGGGCGTGTAACAGGGGTCACTCCGCGCGCAGTGCGCTCACGAAAGGGGTGGGGCTCACCCTGGTTGATATAGAGAGCAGGACGGTGGCCATGGAAGTCGGAACCCGCTAAGGAGTGTGTAACAACCCACCTGCCGAATCAACTAGCCCTGGAAATGGATGGCGCTGGAGCGTGGGCCCATACCCGGCCCTCGCCGGCATCGAGACGCGCTTGGCGGTGCGCTCAGCGCGGCTCCCATATGATTGCGCACTGGTGTGCGTCTGGGTCGTGACAGCGTGGCACGCGAATATCTGTGCTGCATTGGATCAGTCTCCTTTCTTTAACAGGCAAAAGCTTTATAACCTCACCATACCTGCCAACTTTTAAATCAGAAAAACCTAGTAGCCAGGGTCCAAGGGCCGCAGGCCCCGGTAGGTCCAGGACAAAGTCCTGGTGGAGGGTTCAGGGCTTCGCCCCCCGACGCAAAATGATTATTAGCATTCAGACAGGTTAAAATGTTGCTAAAACCATCACTTTTCTATCAGTCACAGTGACTTTTCAAAACAAAAATATTACAGCAAAAATCATATGGGTTGATTGACATGTTTATTCTGTAAGCTAACTTCAATAGTTTGAAATTATTTTGACAGTTAATGCCAGTTATCCTGTCAACCTTTCACAAGACTTCAATTTGTTAATTGAAAGTATAAATAGTATAAACACTTTTAACAGTATGTCGTGCTGTGAAATACAGCCGACAGGATTGCGCATGCATGGTGCAGGAGAACAAAGGACTTCTTTCATTTAAGGTTTGTGATAAACCATCAAACTCATTCGTTAAAAGGACTCTATAGTAATATAAAGCGAATTTTTCTGGACATTATCATGCAAGAAAAGTTTATTTTTGGGATCGCGATCACCGCGTAATGATTTTTAAAGGTTGCATTACAAACATGTAACTGTCCCATGTGATCAGCCAGTGCGATTGGAAGTCCATGCTCAATTATTGCCTCCGTAAATAAAACTTCGGCATTTATCACATCCAAAGAATCTGTTTGGGCGACGAAAAACGTTGAAAGTTTTCCACTTGTATCGCTAGCAACGGCATTAGACTTGTGTTTTTTTGTCCCAACGTGGTCTTTTACATCGCTAATTCCTCCGTGTCCGATCGAAAAATCTTGTCTGCACAAGGTGCAATTCGCGTAGTTTTCACCCTTTTTTTAATTTTTTTATTAATATTAGATATATAACAACGGGCGGATGGCGGGCGGGTGCAGTTCTGATCAAACGTTACATCGGGTGGATGGCGGATGGTTGACGACTTTCTGACGCGGTTGCGGATGAAATAATTGCCTATCCGCGCATCTCTAATACACATATATATGTATATATCTATATCTATATATATATACATATATATATATCTATATATATATATATATATATATATATATATACATATATATAAATATATACATATAGATATATACATATAGATATATACATATATATATATATATATATATATATATATATATATACATCCTGAAAATATGCAAACAAAACTTTGTTTAGATAATCGATACTTCAAACTTGCATAAATAAATATTAAGGAATATAACATAACTTGGCTTCTGAGAGTTTCAAAATGTAATGAATAAAATGCTAAAGTTGTTGTTAAACAAGCAATTATTTTCATAATTAAATATGGTCATTTTAAATGAATTATTATGATAATTTAAAATCAATTATTTCAAATATGTTTATTTTAATGTATAATTCTATGGCTGGATGTAATAAGGAGTCAGGAAAAAATACAAATAAAAATACAATTAATTTTGATGTTTTTAGCAAAATATAGTAAAAATGTATTTTTATTTTTTATTTTTTTATTAATAAATATATTTATTTTTAGGTAAGATAAACATAATAATACAATGTATCTCTAGTCTGGATGATTTAGTTCTTGTCACCCTGTTGTCCTCACTCGGGTCCGCATGGAGCTGGAGGGGGCGTGGCTTCCAGCTCCGGCTGAAAATCGGGAGATTTTCGGGAGAATATTTGTCCCGGGAGGTTTTCGGGAGAGGCGCTGAATTTCGGGAGTCTCCCGGAAAATTCGGGAGGGTTGGCAAGTATGTCATAAACTTATTACTTTTTCATGTAAAAGCACAACTTTTTTTTCCTAATATTCCAACATAAATCTAAAAAAAAACAAAAAACGATGTTGTCTTACATATTGTAAAAATGAAATATACAAAAGTAATAAAGTTTGAGAAGCAATAGAAATGAGGTGTAGTTCCTCGTCCTACCTGAGGAGGGCAGTGTTAGGGCGGACACGCCGTAGTACGTGAACGCGCCGTTGTCAAACTTCAGCCCCTCTTTGCCGATCTCCACCTCCACGCGACCCTGGCGGCAGGAAGACCACCATGTTGGCACGTTGGCAGAGGAAAGACAGAGAAAGGTGTGCACACCTGCAGCAGCAGGATGAAGTAGTCCACCGGGTGGTTGCGCGTGTACAGGTAGTGGGCGGGGCTCAGGCGGTCGCCGGCGTCGAAGTGCACCTCCTGGTTGACGCTGGGGTGGCGCAGCAGATGGAAGAGGACCTTCTCGGACACGCGCGCCGGGCTGAAGTGCTCCACCTCTGCAAAGGGAGTGGTGGGGTCAAAGGTCATCATCATTTCAGTGAAGCCCCGCCCCCATCCCCCGCCACTTTACCTCTGGACAGGAAGCGATGAGTGGCCAGCAGGAGCTGCGGCGATGTTCGGATCTTGGGTTCTCCCTCGGGGGGCTTGAAGAGGGAGAACTCCTCGGGGGCCCCGCGAGGCTCCAGGGGGATCTCCATGGGCACCAGAGGACGCTTCAGCTTCCTGTCCACTGTGGCGAAGGACACAGCCAGCGTGAGTGTGAGTGACCTCTGACAAGGCCAGGAACCAAAAGAGGACTTACGGTAACCGTCCGACTCGTCCAAGATCTCCGACTTGATGATCTCCTCGATGACGTCCTCCAAGGTGACCAGGCCCAGAACCTCGTAGAAGGGGTCCCCCTCGCCCTCGTTGTTGACCTTCTGGACGATGGCCATGTGACTGTTGCCTGGAGGGGACACATCATTTCAGTTGTTACCGTCAGTCAACACTAGAGGGAGCCATCCAGTCAAAGGACGGTTTGTTTACTCATCAGCAGAGGTGGGTAGAGTAGCCAGAAATTGTACTCAAGTAAGAGTACCGTATTTTCCGCACTATTAGCCGCACCTAAAAACCACAAATTTTCTCAAAAGCTGACAGTGCGCCTTATAACCCGGTGCGCTTTATATATGGATAAATATTAAGATTCATTTTCATAAAGTTTCGGTCTCGCAACTTCGGTAAACAGCCGCCATCTTTTTTCCCGGTAGAACAGGAAGCGCTTCTTCTTCTACGCAAGCAACCGCCAAGGTAAGCACCCGCCCCCATAGAACAGGAAGCGCTTCTTCTTCTACTGTAAGCAACCACCCGCCCGCGTAGAAGAAGAAAAAGCGCGCGGATATCACCGTACATTTCATTTCCTTTGTGTGTTTACATCTGTAAAGACCACAAAATGGCTCCTACTAAGCGACAGGTATCCGGTTCATGAAAAGACGCAATCTCTCCATCCGCACACGGATTACTATTTCACAGCAACTGATATTCCTGTGAACCGCACTGTGGATACAACGGGAGCACGTACGGTGAATATTCGCACCACAGGGAATGAGAAGTCATCCTTCACTGTGGTTCTAGCTTGCCATGCTAATGGCCAGAAACTTCCACCCATGGTGATATTCAAAAGGAAGACCTTGCCAAAAGAGACCTTTCCAGCCGGCGTCATCATAAAAGCTAACTCGAAGGGATGGATGAAGAAAAGATGAGCGAGTGGTTAAGGTAAGTTTAAGTTTACGCGAAGAGGCCGGGTGGCTTTTTTCACGCAGCTCTGTCCATGTTGATATACGTATGTTTGTGATTGCACATTTGCGTACATTTTGGGAGTGAACAGAGTTGTTAGAACGCTGGTTTTTAATATATTATTAAAGTTTGACTGACCTATTTGACTGTTTTTTTGACATTCCTTTAGCGCAGTTAGATGCGGCTTACAACACGGGGCGGCTTATAGGTGGACAAAGTTTTGAAATATGCCGTTCATTGAAGGCGCGGCTTATAACCCAGGGCGCCTTATGGTGCGGAAAATACTACTGTTACTTTAGAGATTTATTACTCAAGTAAAAGTAAGGAGTACGTAGTCACCCAAATATTTACTTGAGTAAAAGTAAAAAGTATGTTGTGAAAAAACTACTCAAGTACTGAGTAACATATACACACACACACACACACATATATATATATATATATATATATATATATATATATATATATATATACATATACATATACATATACACACACACACATATATATATATATACACATATATATATATATATATATACACATATATATATATACATACATTGATATGTACAGTATATAATTTATATTTATTTATTTTGCCGTTTTTGTTTACATGTTAAAGGTGTTTTAATGAATATACATGCATGTTTAACACATATAGATTCCTTTCTTTCATGAAGACAAGAATATAAGTTGGTGTATTACCTGATTGTGATGACTT
>NC_084579.2:4195532-4218032 GCF_033978685.3 Nerophis lumbriciformis | reverse complement strand
TATATCTAATATAGACGATGCAAGGCATTAGTGAGGTTATAAATCTTTTGCCTGTTAAAGAAAGGAGACTGATCCAATGCAGCACAGACATTCCCGTGCCACGCTGTCACGACCCAGACGCACACCAGTGCGCAATCATATGGGAGCCGCGCAGAGCGCACCTCCAAGCGCGTCTCGCTGCCGGCGACGGCCGGGTTTGGGCCCGACGCTCCAGCGCCATCCATTTTCAGGACTAGTTGATTCGGCAGGTGGGTTGTTACACACTCCTTAGCGGGTTCCGACTTCCATGGCCACCGTCCTGCTGTCTATATCAACCAGGGTGAGCCCCACCCCTTTCGTGAGCGCACTGCGCGCGGAGTGACCCCTGTTACGCGCCCCCGGCAACAGGGGTGGCGGGCAGGTAAGCTGCGCGGGCGGAGCGCGCGGAGTGACCCCTGTTACGAGCCCCCGGCCACGGGGGTGGCGGGCAGGTAAGCTGCTTACCTGCTGCGCGTGACGCCGGCCGCGGCAAAGGCGGACGAGGCGGGGTGTCGGTGCGGTGGGCGCGGTGGTGACCCTGGACGTGCGTCGGGCCCTTCTCGCGGATCGCCTCAGCTACGGCTCCCGGTGGGGCCCTCTCGGGGGAAGGGGCCTCGGTCCCGGACCCCAGCGAGGCAGTCCCTTCTCCGCTCCGTAAAAGTGTCCATCTCTTTTTTTTTGTTTCTTCTGTTGTGGCATATGCTGCAGGTGCCTGCTCGTTTTTCGTATGTGGGTAACAACATTTAACTATGTATATATATTTCCGAATTGGTTTAACTGCCACCCGCCTGAATTTATTTAAAATCTAATTTTTTTTTATTTCAACCGCCCGACCCGACCCGACCCGCGGATAAAATCTAATTTTTTTAAATTTCATCCGCCCGATCCGCGGATAATCCGCGGACTCCGCGGTTGTGCCCGCAAACCGCGCATCTCTACTAGCTGCACTAAAGGCCCTCCAGCAATTACAAGGACGATACTCCCAGAGATGAGTGCCATGTACACAACTCACTGCCTAAAGCGAGTACACAACATCCTGAAGGACAGATACCACCCAGCACATGGCCTCTTCAACCTGCTACCCTCTGGAAGGAGGTATAGATGGATTGGCGCCAGGACCACCAGAATGTCTCACAGTCTGTATCCCCAGGCTGTGAGACTGCTAAATGAACAGCCTGCTCCTTTGCTGCCCCGGACCATCTTATTACCTCACTCTTCACCACCTCAATAATTGTGCTCTGGACATCAACGTAACACCCATCAGACATCTGACTGTTCCCACCCCCACACCCCCCTCTATTCACCATCTTCTTGACAATGCTAAACTGTAGACTATGCTGGGTGGGTTCTGGACATGTCAGGCACCCCCGGACTCTGGTGGAACGCGGCGGGACTTGTGGGACTCGAACCTGGGTGTGCTTTTGGATCTTTTTCGGGACTTTTGCCCACTTTTCTTCCCCACTCACAGTGCGACTTTGCTGGGTGCGTTGTGGACATGTCAGGCACCCCCGGACTCTGGTGGAACGCGGCGGTACTTGTGGGACTCAAACCTGGGTGTGATTTTTGATCAATTTCGGGACTTTTGCCCACTTTTCCAACTTTTCTTCCCCACTCACAGTGCGACTTTGCTGGGTGCGTTGTGGACATGTCAGGCACCCCCGGACTCTGGTGGAACGCGGCGGGACTTGTGGGACTCAAACCTGGGTGTGACTTTTGATCAATTTCGGGACTTTTGCCCACTTTTCCAACTTTTCTTCCCCACTCACAGTGCGACTTTGCTGGGTGGGTTCTGGACATGTCAGGAGTTGATGTCAGCAGGCCAGGGAAGCTAGGGTCGATAGGGGGTTTAGCTCGCTCGTCTGCGGGAACAAACTGCCGCCATTGCTTGCCGTGCTACCGAGGTCCTTTGTCCCTGAATTGCTCACACACTCCGGCAGATTCAATGGGGGTCTGGCGGCAGATTTCTTTGACTTTATCGTTGGAAATGCATCTGCTTTGAGTGTCGCAGGATACCCACACATTCTTGCCATCTCTGTCGTAGCATAGCTTTCGTCGGTAAAGTGTGCGGAACAAACGTCCAATTTCTTGCCACTTTCGCATCTTCGGGCCACTGGTGCAACTTGAATCCGTCCCTGTTCGTGTTGTTACACCAGGGGTGCTCACACTTTTTCTGCAGGCGAGCTACTTTTCAATTGATCAAGTCGTGGGGATCTATCTCATTCATATATATCATTTATATTTACTTATTTATGAAATATATGTTTTTGTTAACAAGTTAAAGGTGTTTAATGATAATGCAAGCATGTTTAACACATATAGTTAATATCGTTAAAAAATTAAAGGTGTTTAATGATAATACAAGTATTGTTAACAAGTTAAAGGTGTTTAAAGATAATGCAAGCATGTTTAACACATATAGTTAATATTGTTAACAACTTAAAGGTGTTTAATGATAATAAAAGCATGTTTAACACATATAGTTAATATTGTTAAAAAATTAAAGGTGTTTAATGATAATACAAGTATGTTTAACACATATAGTTAATATTGTTAATAAGTTAAAGGTGTTTAATGATAATACAAGCATGTTTAACACATATAGTTAATATTGTTAACAAGTTAAAGGTGTTTAATGATAATACAAGCATGTTTAACACATAGTTAATATTGTTAAAAAATTAAAGGTGTTTAATGATAATACAAGAATGTTTAATACATATAGTTAATATTGTTAACAACTTAAAGGTGTTTAAAGATAAGACAAGCATGTTTAACACATATAGTTAATATTGTTAACAAGTTAAAGGTGTTTAATGATAATACAAGCATGTTTAACACATAGTTATTATTGTTAAAAAATTAAAGGTGTTTAATGATAATACAAGAATGTTTAATACATATAGTTAATATTGTTAACAACTTAAAGGTGTTTAAAGATAATACAAGCATGTTTAACACATATAGTTAATATTGTTAACAAGTTAAAGGTGTTTAAAGATAATACAAGCATGTTTAACACATAGTTAATATTGTTAAAAAATTAAAGGTGTTTAAAGATAATACAAGCATGTTTAACACATATAGTTAATATTGTTAACAAGTTAAAGGTGTTTAATGATAATACAAGAATGTTTAATACATATAGTTAATATTGTTAACAACTTAAAGGTGTTTAAAGATAATACAAGCATGTTTAACACATATAGTTAATATTGTTAACAAGTTAAAGGTGTTTAATGATAATACAAGCATGTTTAACACATAGTTAATATTGTTAAAAAAATTAAAGGTGTTTAATGATAATACAAGTATGTTTAACACATATAGTTAATATTGTTAACAAGTTAAAGGTGTTTAATGATAATACAAGCATGTTTAACACATAGTTAATATTATTAAAAAATTAAAGGTGTTTAATGATAATACAAGAATGTTTAATACATATAGTTAATATTGTTAAAAAATTAAAGGTGTTTAATGATAATACAAGAATGTTTAATACATATAGTTAATGTTGTTAACAACTTAAAGGTGTTTAAAGATAATACAAGCATGTTTAACACATATAGTTAATATTGTTAACAAGTTAAAGGTGTTTAATGATAATACAAGCATGTTTAACACATAGTTAATATTGTTAAAAAAATTAAAGGTGTTTAATGATAATACAAGAATGTTTAATACATATAGTTAATATTGTTAACAACTTAAAGGTGTTTAAAGATAATACAAGCATGTTTAACACATATAGTTAATATTGTTAACAAGTTAAAGGTGTTTAATGATAATACAAGCATGTTTAACACATATAGTTAATATTGTTAACAAGTTAAGGTGTTTAAAGGTAATACAAGCATGTTTAACACATATAGATTCCTTTCTTTCATGAAGACAAGAATATAAGTTGGTGTATTACCTGATTCTGATGACTTGCATTGATTAGAATCAGACAGTGGTGCTAAAAACGTCCGCATTTTCGAATGGAGGAGAAAAAAAGTCCTCCTTTCTGTCCAATACCACATGAAAGTGGTTGGTTTTTGCCATCTTATTTGTCCAGCTTCCGTACTCCTTTGTATACACTTTACAAGAAATACATTGTCGGCAAACTCCGTAGCTTGCTAGCTTGTGCACGCCAGCTTTCTGAGACTCTTATTTTGGTAGCGCAACTGTGCAACTGTGCGGTCGGTCTTTGGAGTTTTGACGACAGGTACGGCGCCAGAGTCTGTTGAAATAAAGTGTTTCTCGCCTTCCAGTCGGTAATTTTAATGAGCTGGCAGCAGCCAGCGTCATCTCAGAAGACCCTCGGGTGCCGTGAATGTCAATCAAATGACGAAAGTGACGTCATAGTGAAGATTTATGATAGCTCATTTTTAGGATTATTTTTTTAATGCCTGGCTGGTGATCGACTGACACACCCTCCGAGATCGACCGGTAGCTCGCGATCGACGTAATGAGCACCCCTGGTCTACATGTATAACTTTCTCCGACTTTCGAGGACGTGTTTTATGCCACTTCTTTTTCTGTCTCATTTTGTCCACCAAACTTTTAAGGTTGTGCATGAAAGGTGCGTTTTGTTGATGTTATTGACTTGTGTGGAGTGCTAATCAGACATATTTGGTCACTGCATGACTGCAAGCTAATCGATGCTAACATGCTATTTAGACTAGCTATATGTACATATTACATCATAATGCCTCATTTGTAGCTATATTTGAGGTCATTTAGTTTCTTTTAAGTCCTCTTAATTCCATGACACACTATCTGTATGTAATATGGCTTTTAATTTTTTGCGGCTCCAGACAGATTTTTTTTTTTGTATTTTTGGTCCAATATGGGTCTTTCAACATTTTGGGTTGCCGACCCCTGCACTAGACAAAGCTCAAACAAAATCTCGTTGACATGTATGACTTAAGTGTTATTATGACAATGACAATAAAGAATTGATTGATTGATTGATTGATTGATCAGAACCTCAGGGACAACAACAACTCACCAGAAAGTTCCCTCTCCTCCTGATGGGCTCCAGGCGCTTGGCGGCCCGCTTCTCCTCCTCGGAGCCGCAGCTGTGGAGCACATAAAGCTCCACGGGGTCGAGCCAGAGGAGGCTGAGGTTGACGGTCCTCAGCAGCCCGCAGAGGAGCAGCAAGAGCGGGATGAGCAGCGCCAGGCCCCACGTCGGGATGTGGTCCGCGGGCAGATCCTTGTCCGAGGCGACGCGCAGTCTGTCCGGGACCACCGAGGTCCACCTCTCCCCCGCCAGCACGCACAGATGATGGAGAGTCCGCTCGCCGCTCCTCCGCGGGACCTCCACCGTCAGCAGCCCGCTGTGCTCCTCATCCGGGATGAACGGCTCCTTGATCTGAAAAGCGGACTCCTTCCGGTTGGACTCGTCCTCGCACGGGTCGGTACCGTCCCCCACGGCCCCGGCTGCCCCCGCGGGTGCCCCCGCGAAAGCCAGCCACGGCGACGGCGTCCGTGGACCGAGGTCGGTGCCGAAGAGACGCAGCTTGAACGTGGATCCTAGCGGCGCCGAGATGATCCGGTTCTTCATGCACACCCGGGCCGCCGCCGCCGGCTCCTCCAGGCGCAGGCCCAGGACGAGCGGGGCTCCCTGGCCGCAGGAGCCCAAGCTGATCCCGCACGACAACAATATCATCAACAAGAACCGTGGACCTGCCAAGCTGGCCACCATATTGGAATTGGTCAGCCTGGCTCCGGGGGCAGGTCACGTGACTGTATCCTGCAGCAGGCCCCGCCTACGAAGGCTGAGGCTGCTTTCAAATCGTAGGACAAACGACTTTTGTGTGCGTAAAAACCTGCTTGCGTCAACTTCACAACGCAACTAAACTCGAAGGCCTACTTTTAAGTCAACGTACTGAAAAGGCACGTCTAAAATACAAATTATTATAGCATAATTTCAATAATATACATCCAAACAATGTATATTTGTGGACATGTTACAATTAAATAAGAAACTTCCGTTATGTAAAGTACAACGTCGGGTATGTCGAAAATATATTACCAACTTAAACTATCAATGCGAATCTGAATGACGGAACATGACGAATAAACAATAGCTTGTCCTTAACTTTCTAAAATGTCTAACTTCCTCGAGCGGAATGCAGCACGAACAGTCCAACATGGCGACGATGAAACTGTTTCGCATCGACGGCCATGTTGGCTCCGCCCCTCACTAACTGCCGCATATGTGGGAGACATTTTGGCGCCGGGCTGTTTTTATTTCTACACCAAAGGAAAACAAGCCCACGTTTGGTTGATGTTTAACAAAAATAAAGTTATTCATTTAAATTGAACTCTGAAGTTATATATTTAAATGTGAAGAAAGCTGAGGTCTCAAAATAATTAAAATGTTTTTATATAATGTGCATACATCTTTCTTACTAAATGTTTTCATTGTTTCTATTTTAATATAAACCAATGTATGTAATAAAGGAAATTTCATGTTTTAAACTTTATACAAATATTCAATTGTTATTGGTGTGAATCTTTGGGCACTTTGCCATTCGATTCCGATTCTTGGGGTGAGGACTTGATTCATAATCGATACTCGATTCAACACAATTCTCCATTCAAACTGATTTTTGCAATGTATTATTTGGTATAATAATATCAACATCTTAACAAAATAGGTTACAACGTGCACCAAGTAAGCACAGAGATGGCTTAAAAAAGTTTTTTTTTTAATGAACTTGTCCAAAAAAATAATTTAGAAAATTACTAAAAAAAATCTTATATTCGAATGTGATAAAAAAAAAAAATTTTTAGCACCCCTAATTATTATATACTGTATGATAGTTTGTAAAAATGACAATAAATACTTAAATATCTGCTTGTCACCTTGACTTACCATATCAAAGCAATAATAATAATAATAATAATAATACATTTTATTTGTAAAAAGCACTTTACATTGAGTAAACAACCTCAAAGTGCTAGTGTATTAAAAAAAATTTTTTTTTAAATAAAAAGATTTAAAAAAAAAATAAAAACTAGAACAGCCAAATAGCTAAAACTAGTATGCATTAGAGATGCACGGATAGGCAATTATTTCATCCGCAACCGCATCAGAAAGTCGTCAACCATCCGCCATCCACCCGATGTAACATTTGATCAGAACCGCACCCGCCCGCACCCGCCCATTGTTATATATCTAGTATAGACGATGCAAGGCATTAGTGAGGTTATAAAGCTTTTGCCTGTTAAAGAAAGGAGACTGATCCAATGCAGCACAGACATTCGCGTGCCACGCTGTCACGACCCAGACGCACACCAGTGCGCAATCATATGGGAGACGCGCTGAGCGCACCTCCAAGCGCGTCTCGCTGCCGGCGACGGCCGGGTATATGGGCCCGACGCTCCAGCGCCATCCATTTTCAGGGCTAGTTGATTCGGCAGGTGGGTTGTTACACACTCCTTAGCGGGTTCCGACTTCCATGGCCACCGTCCTGCTGTCTATATCAACCAGGGTGAGCCCCACCCCTTTCGTGAGCGCACTGCGCGCGGAGTGACCCCTGTTACGCGCCCCCGGCAACAGGGGTGGCGGGCAGGTAAGCTGCGCGGGCGTAGCGCGCGGAGTGACCCCTGTTACGAGCCCCCGGCCACGGGGGTGGCGGGCAGGTAAGATGCTTACCTGCTGCGCGTGACGCCGGCCGCGACGAAGGCGGACGAGGCGGGGTGTCGGTGCGGTGGGCGCGGTGGTGACCCTGGACGTGCGTCGGGCCCTTCTCGCTGATCGCCTCAGCTACGGCTCCCGGTGGGGCCCTCTCGGGGGAAGGGGCCTCGGTCCCGGACCCCGGCGAGGCGTCCCTTCTCCGCTCCGTAAAAGTGTCCATCTCTTTTCTTTTTTTTTCTTCTGTTGTGGCATATGCTGCAGGTGCCTGCTCGTTTTTCGTATGTGGGTAACAACATTTAACTATGTATATATATTTCCGAATTGGTTTAACTGCCACCCGCCTGAATCTATTTAAAATCTAATTTTTTTTTATTTCAACCGCCCGACCCGACCCGACCCGACCCGACCCGACCCGCGGATAAAATCAAATTTTTTTAAATTTCATCCGCGGACTCCGCGGTTGTGCCCGCAAACCGCGCATCTCTAGTATGCATATATCTTTTAAAAAAAGAAGGGTTTTTAAGCCTTTTTTTAAAAGCATCCACAGTCTGTGGTGCCCTCAGGTGGTCAGGGAGAGCGTTCCACAGACTGGGAGCGGCGGAGCAGAACGCCCGGTCTCCCATTGTTCGTAGCTTTGTCCTCGGAAGTTGGAGAAGGTTAGCAAGTTATCAACCAATTTGTACGTACAAAAATCAAATAACCAAATGCATAGGCAATCATATAAAGATTATACTTTTATATTCTTACATTGACTGTTACAAGTGGCCCTCTGAGGGCATCCATGACTACTATGTGGTGTGCCTTAGCCCACTGGAACCTCGTTTTTATGATTAGACGTTAATGACAGCCTTTGCTGAGCTTTTCTGTATTTAAATCCAATTTTCTTGAGGTGGTTTCTTACCGACCATGACAGTAGTTTGTCCTTCCTTTGTATTTTCTCTTTTCAGGACGTATTGCTTTGAGTTTTCTGTCTTTGATGTTTTCCTTGGTCTACTAGTGATGGGTTGATGAGGCGTCATGAAGCGTTTCGACACATTGCAAAACTGTATTGATACTGTGTCGATACTGTGTCACTAAATACTGACATCTACTGGACATTAAAAATCCCTACAGGCAACCTATGGACCGACTCAACTGACACTGATTTGATGCCCTAGTACAGGGGTCACCAACCTTTTTGAAACCAAAAACTACTTCTTGGGTACTGATTAATGCGAAGGGCTACCAGTTTGATACACACTTAAATAAATAAATATATTGTCATTTGTAAGTTACACGTAAGTGTGATTTAAACAAGAATAGCTAAATAAATAAATGTATATATATTAAAAAAATGGGTATTTCTGTCTGTCATTCCGTCGTACATTTTTTTTTCCTTTTACGGAAGGTTTTTTTGTAGAGAATAAATGATGAAAAAAACACTTAATTGAACGGTTTAAAAGAGGAGAAAACACGAAAAAAATTTTAATAAAATTTTGAAACATAGTGTATCTTCAATTTCGACTCTTTAAAATTCAAAATTCAACCGACAAAAAGAAGAGAAAAACTAGCTAATTTGAATCTTTTTGAAAAAATTAAAAAAAAGAATTTATGGAACATCATTAGTAATTTTTCCTGATTAAGATCAATTTTAGAATTTTGATGACATGTTTTAAATTGGTTAAAATCCAATCTGCACTTTGTTAGAATATTTAACAAATTGGACCAAGCTATATTTCTAACAAAGACAAATCAGTATTTCTTCTAGATTTTCCAGAACAAAAATGTTAAAAGAAATTCAAAATAATTTGAAATAAGATTTAAATTTGATTCTACAGATTTTCTAGATTTGCCAGAATAATTGTTTTGAATTTTAATCATAGTAAGTTTGAAGAAATATTTCACAACTATTCTTCGTCGAAAAACCAGAAGCTAAAATATTTATTATTCTTCACAATAAAAAAAAATAAAAAAATTACTTGAACATTGATTTAAATTGTCAGGAAAGAAGAGGAAGAAATTTAAAAGGTAAAAAGGTGTATTTGTTTAAAAATCCTAAAATCATTTTTAAGGTTGTATTTTTTCTCTAAAATTGTATTTCTAAAAGTAATAAGAAGCAAAGTAAAAAATAAATGAATTTATTTAAACAAGTGAAGACCCATCCATCCATCCATTTTCTACCGCTTATTCCAAGTGAAGACCAAGTCTTTAAAATATTTTCTTGGATTTTCAAATTCTATTTGAGTTTTGTCTCTTTTAGAATTAAAAATGTCGAGCAAAGCGAGACCAGCTTGCTAGTAAATAAATACAATTTAAAAAATAGAGGCAGCTCACTGGTAAGTGCTGCTCTTTGAGCTATTTTTAGAACAGGCCAGCGGGCGACTGATCTGGTCCTTACGGGCTACCTGGTGACCGCGGGCACCGCGTTGGTGACCCCTGCCCTAGTATATACAATAATATAAACCAAGTCATTGTATTTCATTTAGGATTATTTCATATCTTCATTTAAATAAAAATATATTTTTAGCTTTTTTAGATACAGTCAATAAATAATGTGAACATGTATCATAACATGGACATCTAAGAGAACGTGTTGTGGATGATTGTGGACTGGGAATTTTTTTAATTTTATTTTTTTATTAAAAAAAAACAAAAAACGTTTTTCTGACGTATTACATTTTAGACGATTTCTCTTCTTAGTTATTATTTCTCGGGCTGTAGAAAAGAGCCGCTCACAGGGCACAGAGGAGGCGTCAGTGCGACACAGTTGGCGTATCGGTCACGTGACCAAAACAGCTCATGATCGGTCACGTGACTTTCTAAAAACGGTACGCGCACCGGCACAGGGTTTTGCTCTATGAGCTCGACGCATGCGCCAATGCATCGGTGTTGCCGGACCCATCACTATGGTCTACCTTTTACAACTGACTGTGAACAATCCACATCTTTTGCAATATTGCAGGAATGCTTTACCTTCTTGAAGAAGTCAGATAATCATCTCTTGTTTCAAAGGACATCTCTCGTGCTGGAGCCGTGATTCGTGTCAATCCACCTGCTGCAACAGCTCTCCAAGGTGGAAACACTCCTTTTTAACCGCAGACTAATACACAGATGTCCTCTGATGCAGGTGTTAGTGTTGGAATAATTGTTTGTAAGTTATCACAAAAGAAACGTTGTATTATGAATGCCGTCTTCCCAGGCCTAACAAGAGGAAGAAGGCTCGTGAAACTCCACTGTGATTTCAACACGGACAGATGGCAGGATCTGCTCAGCTTCCAGAGGAACTCTCTTTGAAGTGTTAAAACGAACTCTCTTTGAAGTCAACGCTATTTACGACCCGCTGCCCTTTTGAAGCAACTGTGGTCAGGAGACTGGGAGGGGTTATCCATTGTCCTCCAACACCTGCCCCAGCTGGATCCAGGAAGAGCCCAAGCCCGAGAAATCCCACTTCTTGGTCTTCAAAGCGACCGAAAACAATGACTGTTTTACATACTTCCCATTCCTGCTGTGACATGTGTTGGTGCGTGAACATTGAACATCTGAATTAAAAGAGGAGACGGAAACCTTCTTCGTCAGAGCGTGGTGCAGGACTGTACAGAGAGTGCAGTGGCCATGTCTCTCCTCAATATTGAGTCCAAATTGAATTCTGTCTCAGTTTGATTCCTTGCCTTTTGTCTTGTTTAATAGATGTCCTCAGTGTTTGAACGTGACAGTTAGCTTTGGAAATTAACATTTACAGGGTGATTCTGTCATTTTTTCCTTAGAATTGAGTGATTCTCTATTTTTTTTTATCTAAAAGTGAACCTATTACTGACTTCCACATAGGGTGGTCCTGATACCAATATTTTGGTACCGGTACCAAAATGAATTTTGATACTTTTCTAAATAAAGGGGACCACAAAAAAGGCAATATTGGCTTTATTTGAACAAAAAGTCTTAGGGTACATTAAACATATGTTTATTATTGTAATTTAGTCCTTAAATAAAATAGTGAACATACTAGACAACTTGTCTTTTAGTAGTAAGTAAATAAACTAATTAGTCTGCTGACGTATGCAGTAACATATTGTGTCATTTATACACCTATTATTTTGTACACATTATGAGGGACAAACTGTAAAAAATGATTATTAATCCACTTGTTCATTTACTGTTAATATCTGCTTACTTTCTCTTTCAACATGTTCTATCTACACTTCTGTTAAAATGTAATAATCACTTATTCTTCTCTTCTTTGATACTTGACATTAGTTTTGGATGATACCACATGTTTAGGTATCGATCCGATACCAAGTCGTTACAGGATCATACATGAGAAGGCAGTTAGGAAAAAAGCTAAGAAAATTATTTCCAACTCACAACACCCACTCTTTCCTGAATATGGAACCCTGCCATCAGGGAGAAGACTCCGGGTCCCACTATGCAAATCTAACCGCCTTAAATTATGACCAACAATGTGCAATAGAATTTTAATACATAGGTTAGCACTTTTTTTTTAGCACATAGCACTTTAGCACATAGCACTTTAGAACTAAGCACTTTAGCACACAGCACTTTATCCATGAGCTCTAGTGCAATGCACATTGGTACTTTATCTTTATCTCCATACTGTAGATTTTATGCCTACATCAAAGTGCCACCTATGTCTATCAAGCTCCATGTTCTGATGTTTAAATGTTAGTTGTATGGTTGTGGTTGTGTCTGTGCTTGTGTTTTTGTTCTGTTGTTTTTGGGTATGTTAAGAAAGCAATGATGCACTGTGCCCAAGACAAATTTCCCCGCGGGGACAATAAAGTTGAACCTTGAACCTTGAACCTTGAACATTGGTCATATTCAAAGTCCTCATGTGTCCAGGGACATATTTCCTGAGTTTATAAACATAATATGAATTTTAAAAAAACGAAAAAATCATCATGGATACTCTCCTGTACTTGGTATCATTACAGTGGATGTCAGGTGTAGATCCACCCATGGCGTTTGTTTACATTCAGGGGTGTTAGCTTGCTGTTAGCGGTTAGCTATTGTATCCTCCTACATTGTGTAGTGAAGCATGTTTGGCTATTCCTCGCCCTCCAGTGATAATGATACATGTAAGAAACATACTTTAATTTGTCGCCATGGAGGCGAGGATTAGTGATTTAGAAGTAGCTAAAACACTGTGGATGGATGTTAAATGCTAGCTAGCTAGCCATGTCTTAAAGCCAGGGCCGGCCCGTGGCATAGGCCGTATAGGCAAATGCTAAGGGCGCCGTCCATCAGGGGGCGCCACGCCAGTGCCACAAATGTTGGAAAAAAAAAAGAAAAAAGTTGGTACTATTATTTCTAAATACAAAAAATAATCCCACGTTAATTAAAATGCAAAGTAAAGCCTATTTAATAGAAATATTATTTGTTACAACATTACGCCCCCTCCCTTCCCGTATCATGACTCTTTTTGGACGTCACCACATCAAAAAATCAACACAAGATGTCAAAACGGCCAAAACTGTCAGGTGCCCAGGGAAGAAAAAAGAGAAAAGAAGAGGAGGAGAAACGAGAAAAAGACAGAGTTAGCAGGTAGGTAACGTTAGCCTACATGAAATTATTTGTCTGTTACAGAATGTGATAGTAACCTGGCTTTTTAGCATTAAGCTAATGTTACATGATTCGGCAATTGCTAATCAATACATAGCTAGTTCTGTTTTAACGTCGGGTTAATATTGTGGAGGGGGCTAAATTGTTATGGAAAATAATAATGTAACGTTAGGTAATTACAGTACTCCCACCTTACATTCCTCAGGGACATTTGTATTAGATCTTTTAAGCAGGTGTTTTTTGTTTACATTGTTATTGCCTTCTGGTTAGCTAATGTTTGCCCTGCAGGTAATAGTCACTTTTCCACCCCTTTATATATTAGGTATAGTTGTAAGCCTAGTTGTTAAAGTGCACATCATTAATGTTAATTGAGCAATATGTATGTAAAAAATATTGTATTTCATATATTCATTTTTTATTTTTTGCATTCATTTATTTATTCATATTTTTTTTTATCTTGTTGACTATTCTGATTGTTAATTTGCTTTCTTTAAGTAAAAAAAAGGTCAAAGACAAAGCTATTTGGTTTCTTGTGAGTATATACACTTCACTGCCGATGTGGGGGGGCGCCATCTAAAATCTTGCCTAGGGCGCCAGATTGGTTAGGGCCGGGCCTGCTTAAAGCAGCTCTTCCTGAGGGTGTTTCAGTGTTATAACTTCACCTTTATCTTTATCCATTCCCCCTTTTCTGTCTACACACTGTGTCTGCTTGTAAGTACTCTGTGTGTGTGCGCTGCCCAACATGCTCCTCTGCTCGTGAAACCAGCAATGTCACACTGCAAAAAGTGAAATGTAAGTAAGATGAAATATCTCAAATAAGGGTGATATTTGCTTATTTTCTGTCTGATAAGATCATTCTTCTCACTAAATAGATTTGATGTTAGAGTGTTTTACTTGTTTTGGTCCTAAATGATCTCAGTAAGATATTACAGCTTGTTGCTGAGATTTGATGAGCTATATTGAGTAAAACATGCTTGAAACTAGAATATCAAGTGTTGCAAAGCTGTGTCATCAACACTCACAAGTATTAAACTGCTTTTTTAAAGTCATCATTTCTTATTTCAAGCAAGAAAAAAAAAATCATCATATCATTATGTCAAGATAATGGCACTAGCATTTATTTCATTTAAGAATATTTTTCAACATATTGAGCAAAAAGGTCTCTTTTTTTTTTCTACCAAGAAAAGTGCACTTGTTATTAGTGAGAATGTACTTATTGGAAGGTATTTTTGGGTTCATTGAGGTTAGCTAATTTGACTTGTTTTTGGAAAGACAAGTAAATGCCTGTTAAAAAAAGGGGGGGGACGGAACCGGTACTTTTTAGAGGTGGTATAGTACCTAATATGATTCATTAGTATGCTATACTAGTACCGGTATACCGTACAACCCTACTTCCACAGTTTATATTCTTGATTTTAGTTGAAAGTTGCCATTTTAATTGACTATAGTTTTGTGTCATGTCTCTTACTGTTATCTTTTGCTGGTCAAGTCAAGTCAAGTGAATTATATTTATATAGCGCTTTTTCTCTAGTGACTCAAAGCGCTTTACATAGTGAAAGCCAATATCTAAGTTACATCTAAAGCAGTGTGGGTGGCACTGGGAGCAGGTGGGTAAAGTGTCTTGCCCAAGGATACAACGGCAGTGACTAGGATGGCGGAAGCGGGGATCGAACCTGGAACCCTCAAGTTGCTGGCACGGCCGCTCTACCAACCGAGCTATACCGCCCCAGGTAAATAAACGGTAAAATAAGGTAAACAGAAGTTATAATAAGGTGAATAAATAGTAAAAAAAAAAAAAAAAGGAATAAAAAAACATAAAATAAGGTAAATAGAAGTTATAATAAGGTGAATAAATAGTAAAAGAAGGTATAAAAACAACATAAAATAAGGTAAATAGAAGTTATAATAAGGTGAATAAATAGTAAAAGAAGGAATAAAAAGAACATAAAATGAGTTAAATAGAAGTTATAATAAGGTGAATACATAGTAAAAGAAGGAATAAAAAGAACATGAAATAAGGTAAATAGAAGTTATAATAAGGTGAATAAATAGTAAAATAAGGAATAAAAACAACATAAAATAAGGTAAATAGAAGTTATAAGGTGAATAAATAGTAAAAGAAGGAATAAAAAGAACTTAAAATAAGGTAAATAGAAGTTATAAGGTGAATAAATAGTAAAAGAAGGAATAAAAAGAACATAAAATAAGGTAAATAGAAGTTATAAGGTGAATAAATAGTAAAAGAAGGAATAAAAACAACATGAAATAAGGTAAATAGAAGTTATAAGGTGAATAAATAGTAAAAGAAGGAATAATAAGAACATAAAATAAATTAAATAGAAGTTATAATAAGGTGAATAAATAGTAAAAGAAGGAATAAATAGAACATAAAATAAGGTAAATAGAAGTTATAATAAGGTGAATAAATAGTAAAAGAAGGAATAAAAAGAACATAAAATAAGTTAAATAGAAGTTATAATAAGGTGAATAAATAGTAAAAGAAGGAATAAAAAGAACATAAAATAAGGTAAATAGAAGTTATAATAAGGTGAATAAATAGTAAAAGAAGGAATAAAAAGAACATAAAATAAGTTAAATAGAAGTTATAACAAGGTGAATGAATAGTAAAAGAAGGAATAAAAAGAACATCAAATGAGTTAAATAGAAGTTATAATAGGGTGAATAAATAGTAAAAGAAGGAATAAAAAGAACATGAAATAAGGTAAATAGAAGTTATAATAAGGTGAATAAATAGTAAAATAAGGAATAAAAACAACATAAAATAAGGTAAATAGAAGTTATAAGGTGAATAAATAGTAAAAGAAGGGATAAAAAGAACATAAAATAAGGTAAATAGAAGTTATAATAAGGTGAATAAATAGTAAAAGAAGGAATAAAAACAACATAAAATAAGGTAAATAGAAGTTATAATAAGGTGAATAAATAGTAAAAGAAGGAATAAAAAGAACATAAAATAAGTTAAATAGAAGTTATAATAAGGTGAATAAATAGTAAAAGAAGGAATAAAAAGAACATAAAATAAGTTAAATATAAGTTATAATAAGGTGAATAAATAGTAAAAGAAGGAATAAAAAGAACATAAAATAAAGTAAATAGAAGTTATAATAAGGTGAATAAATAGTAAAAGAAGGAATAAAAAGAACATAAAATAAGGTAAATAGAAGTTATAATAAGGTGAATAAATAGTAAACGGAATAAAAAGAACATAAAATAAGTTAAATAGAAGTTATAATAAGATGAATAAATAGTAAAAGAAGGAATAAGAACAACATAAAATAAGTTAAATAGAAGTTATAATAAGGTGAATAAATAGTAAAAGAAGGAATACAAATAAAATAAAATAAGGTAAATAGAAGTTATAATAAGGTGAATAAATAGTAAAAGGAATAAAAAGAACATAAAATAAGTTAAATAGAAGTTATAATAAGGTGAATAAATAGTAAAAGAAGGAATACAAATAAAATAAGTTAAATAGAAGTTATAATAAGGTGAATAAATAGTAAAAGAAGGAATAAAAAGAACATAAAATAAGGTAAATAGAAGTTATAATAAGGTGAATAAATAGTAAAAGAAGGAATAAAAAGAACATAAAATAAGGTAAATAGAAGTTATAATAAGGTGAATAAATAGTAAAAGAAGGAATAAAAAGAACATAAAATAAGGTAAATAGAAGTTGAAATAAGGTGAATAAATAGTAAAAGGAATATAAAAAACATAAAAATAAGTTAAATAGAAGTTGTATTAAGGTGAATAAATAGTAAAAGGAATAAAAAAAACATAAAATAAGTTAAATAGAAGTTATAATAAGGTGAATAAATAGTAAAAGAAGGAATAAAAAGAACATAAAATAAGGTAAATAGAAGTTATAATAAGGTGAATAAATAGTAAAAGAAAGAATAAAAATAACATAAAATAAGTTAAATAGAAGTTATAATAAGGTGAATAAATAGTAAAAGGAGGAATACAAATAAAATAAATTAAATATAAGTTATAATAAGGTGAATAAATAGTAAAAGAAGGAATAAAAATAACATAAAATAAGTTAAATAAGAGTTATAAGGTGAATAAATATTAAAAAAGGAATAAAAAGAACATAAAATAAGTTAAATAGAAGTTATAATAAAGTGAATAAATAGTAAAAGAAGGAATACAAATAAAATAAAATAAGGTAAATAGAAGTTATAAGGTGAATAAATAGTAAAAGGAATAAAAAGAGCATAAAATACGTTAAATAGAAGTTATAATAAGGTGAATAAATAGTAAAAGGAATAAAAATAAAATAAGTTAAATAGAAGTTATAATAATGTGAATAAATAGTAAAAGAAGGAATAAAAAGAACATAAAATAAGGTAAATAGAAGTTATAATAAGGTGAATAAATAGTAAAAGAAGGAATAAAAACAACATAAAATAAGTTAAATAGAAGTTATAATAAGGTGAATAAATAGTAAAAGAAGCAATAAAAAGAACATAAAATAAGTTAAATAGAAGTTATAATAAGGTGAATAAATAGTAAAAGAAGGAATAAAAAGAACATAAAATAAGGTAAATAGAAGTTATAATAAGGTGAATAAATAGTAAAAGAAGGAATAAAAAGAACATGAAATAAGGTAAATAGAAGTTATAATAAGGTGAATAAATAGTAAAATAAGGAATAAAAACAACATAAAATAAGGTAAATAGAAGTTATAAGGTGAATAAATAGTAAAAGAAGGGATAAAAAGAACATAAAATAAGGTAAATAGAAGTTATAATAAGGTGAATAAATAGTAAAAGAAGGAATAAAAACAACATAAAATAAGGTAAATAGAAGTTATAAGGTGAATAAATAGTAAAATAAGGAATAAAAAGAACATAAAATAAGTTAATTAGAAGTTATAAGATAAATAAATGGTAAAAGAAGGAATAAAAACAACATAAAATAAGTTAAATAGAAGTTATAATAAGGTGAATAAATAGTAAAAGAAGGAATAAAAAGAACATAAAATAAGTTAAATAGAAGTTATAATAAGGTGAATAAATAGTAAAAGAAGGAATAAAAAGAACATAAAATAAGTTAAATATAAGTTATAATAAGGTGAATAAATAGTAAAAGAAGGAATAAAAAGAACATAAAATAAAGTAAATAGAAGTTATAATAAGGTGAATAAATAGTAAAAGAAGGAATAAAAAGAACATAAAATAAGGTAAATAGAAGTTATAATAAGGTGAATAAATAGTAAAATAAGGAATAAAAAGAACATAAAATAAGGTAAATAGAAGTTATAATAAGGTGAATAAATAGTAAAATAAGGAATAAAAAGAACATAAAATAAGGTAAATAGAAGTTATAATAAGGTGAATAAATAGTAAAATAAGGAATAAAAAGAACATAAAATAAGGTAAATAGAAGTTATAATAAGGTGAATAAATAGTAAAAGAAGGAATAAAAAGAACATAAAATAAGGTAAATAGAAGTTGAAATAAGGTGAATAAATAGTAAAAGAAGGAATAAATAGAACATAAAATAAGGTCAAAGACTTGTAATTATGCACGACCCAGCGAAGACTTTCCAAAAGCGAAAGAATGTGAACTTGTGGCAACAAAGCGAGGATTATTTTCACCACACTCGTACGTTTCCTGTCGGCTGATAAGCAGGACGGTTGCAAGGTTCCCACAGAGTCTGCGATAGGACGCTTCCGTTAGTCAAGAGGGAGTTGTGCAGGTGAAATGAGCCAACAACACCCACGTTCTGTAGAGAAATAGAAGTCAGGTTTATTAACCTCTTATAGATTCTTCAGATGCCTTAAAAAAAAAAACATCAAATATGTACACATTGCACACACTCCACGTTGGGAAGTGCCCCGGCCCTAAGACACGGCTAAAATACAGCAAATAATCCCAACCCGTTCATGGATGAGAGGATGAAAACAGTCTGTGTTTGGTTGGTCACTCGACTGAGAGGATGGAGATGGAGAACATGCAAACACGGGATTTGTACCCTTTATGAGGATACAAGGGGAGGCTGCCAGGAAAAGGATGACTTCAGCTTTGGTTATCGTAACGTTGCAGAGGATGAGAAGGATAGCGTGAGGTCAAAGCTTGTGTTTATTGCTCGTGTACCATCCCATAATAATAATAGATAAATATATCATGTTCGTCACACAACTGGAAGCTCCTTTCTTTCAGTGCAAACAAAAAGTATTTCACAGTAGTCCACCTGTCGCTGGTGGAGACCACAACGGGACGGCCCGATGCTACGCGGACCATCGCTAAGGCTACTAGTGGGGTTACCGGGTCCCGCCCAATAAAACCCAACATGTGGAGGACCCATCGTCCACGCCATTAACTCCGAAAACCAGTCCGATGCCAAGACTCCAGCTCATGAAGTATTGTGCTTTAGAGGCTCAGTCCATGAAACGAGAGTCGACGACAGGATAATTGTATAGAAGTTATCACGCGACTTTGTGTTCCCATGAGTTCAGGTCGCCCTGCGAGAAGACTAAAGGCTGTCTTTGATCTTATCACTTGCAAAACTCCACGGTGTGCGATGGGATGCGACGTGGAGGTGTCGGTTTCTTTGATCTATCGGACAGCCACAGGAAGACCTTGTCATGACCCAAGGCCCATAAAGCAGAGAGAGGGCAAAGCTGACACCGCTCCAGGCACCTTTTCTTTGAACTGTTTATGACCGAGTGCGGCAGCTGTTTATGACCCCCTTCCCCTTCGAAACTATGTAATCAGAAAAGGCCCAAATGTGACGACACTGTTCCGAGGGTGCAGGTCGACGCGCTCTCCTCATGAGCTAAATTGAATCCTGTCTCTGTCTGATTCCTTGCTTCTTCCATCCATCCATCTTCTTCCGCTTATCCGAGGTCGGGTCGCGGGGGCAGCAGCCTAAGCAGGGAAGCCCAGACTTCCCTCTCCCCAGCCACTTCGTCCAGCTCCTCACGGGGGATCCCGAGGCGTTCCCAGGCCAGCCGGGAGACATAGTCTTCCCAGCGTGTCCTGGGTCTTCCCCGTGGCCTCCTACCGGTCGGACGTGCCCTAAACACCTCCCGAGGGAGGCGATCGGGTGGCATCCTGGCCAGATGCCCGAACCACCTCATCTGGCTCCTCTCGATGTGGAGGAGCAGCGGCTTTACTCTGAGCTCCTCCCGGATGACAGAGCTTCTCACCCTATCTCTAAGGGAGAGCCCCGCCACTCGGCGGAGGAAACTCATTTGGGTCGCTTGTACCCGTGATCTTGTCCTTTCGGTCATAACCCAAAGCTCATGACCATAGGTGAGGATGGGAACGTAGATCGACTGGTAAATTGAGAGCTTTGCCTTCCGGCCACAACGGATCGATACAGCGTCCGCATTACTGAAGACGCCGCACCGATCCGCCTGTCGATCTCACGATCCACTCTTCCCTCACTCGTGAACAAGACTCCGAGGTACTTGAACTCCTCCACTTGGGGCAAGGGTCTCCTCCCCAACCCGAAGATGGCATTCCACCCTTTTCCGGGCGAGAACCATGGACTCGGACTTGGAGGTGCTGATTCTCATCCCAGTCGCTTCACACTCGGCTGCGAACCGATCCAGCGAGAGCTGAAGATCCTGGCCAGATGAAGCCATCAGGACCACATCATCTGCAAAAAGCAGAGACCTAATCCTGCAGCCACCAAACCAGATCCCCTCAACGCCTTGACTGCGCCTAGAAATTCTGTCCATAAAAGTTATGAACAGAGTCGGTGACAAAGGGCAGCCTTGGCGGAGTCCAACCCTCACTGGAAACGGGTCCGACTTACTGCCGGCAATGCGGACCAAGCTCTGACACTGATCATACAGGGAGCGGACCTCCAAAATCAGACAGTCCGATACCC
Source organism: Nerophis lumbriciformis (assembly GCF_033978685.3). Classification (NCBI taxonomy): domain Eukaryota; kingdom Metazoa; phylum Chordata; class Actinopteri; order Syngnathiformes; family Syngnathidae; genus Nerophis; species Nerophis lumbriciformis. The sequence continues at coordinate 4,196,962 of NC_084579.2, read as the reverse complement.
CGTACTCTCTGAGCACTCCCCACAGGACTTCTACAAGTCCACAAAACGCATGTAGACTGGTTCTTGTCTTGTCTAATAGATGTCATCAGTGTTTGAACCTGACAAGTATCAACGGAAACAGTATTTACAGTGTGGAAACCGATCCTTCCGACCGTCACGAACGCAACCTGACACCCAAGACGCGTTGCCGAGTTCAAGCTTCGGAATCTTCACTTCCGCTCGCGCTAGCTTGCCGCAAGTGGCGCCTTTTAAATAAATAAACTTTACCCCTTCGGTCTCAGCAAAAATAATCTTCACAATATCATAAATATCTTCGAGTGTGTCCGCAGAAACAAGTTAAGAGATCACATGCTAGCAGCCTCAGAGAAACGCCGCCATGGTCGTGGAGCAACACAACCAAACACACACAACGGAATGTTTCCAGTGTCGCACACACGCAGGCTAAAAGAGGGCTAGCAAGTTGTGGAGACATGCGGTGGAATGTCTTTTGTGCGCTAACATGCTAACAATGGTTAACCTCGAGAGTTAATAAATATGAAAGACACATCTGTTGGTTAAATATGACGCTAGCGCCCAGAGGACGGCTTAGCTTAGCGAGCTAATGTTACCAAGCTCTTTTCCACACAAAAAAAACAACATAATAAATAAAAATCCCTTTTAGTGCGCAAACAAGTGCTAGTAATGGCAATGAAGTACTTCTAATTGTAAGGAAGCTACGGTCGAAGCTAGGTAAAGTCTCTCTGCTAAGAATGCTAAGCTACGCTACGCTACATTGAACAGGGCAAAATTCCCTCCTGGTGTTATTATACCCTGATTAAAAATGAAATCAAACATCTTTTTAAGCGTTGTTGTGTTTGAACGCTCTGACATCAGTGGAAATGTCAGCTGGCGTCACAGTGATGAAGGAGATGCCAACGCCCGTCAAACCGCCTGGAAAATAACCACTTGAACTAAACGCTAAATATCGACTTCAAAATAAACGCTACATAGTTCAGCTCAACATCTCGTCAGCACTTTTGAGCGCCCCCCAATGATTGTCACACACACACACGAGGTGTGGCCAAATTATTCTCTGCATTTGACCCATCACCCCCTGGGAGGTGAGGGGAGCAGTGAGCAGCAGCCCGGGAATCATTTTTGGTGATTTAACCCCCAATTCCGACCCTTGATGCTGAGTCCCATTTTTATAGTCTTTGGTATGACTCGGCCGGGGTTTGAACTCACGACCTACCCATCTCAGGGCGGACACTCTAACCGCTGGGCCACTGAGTAGGTAGTAGTGGGCGGGGCCATGTTTGTGTGGGCCAATGAGCAGGCCCCGCCTTCAAAGGCTTGCTCAACAATTTCCAAATAATGGATTGGATAAGTTTGTGTGTAGGGGGGTTCATGCAGAGAAGGTGGTGTGTGTGTGTGTGTGTGTGTGTGTGTGT
>NC_084579.2:4168032-4190532 GCF_033978685.3 Nerophis lumbriciformis | reverse complement strand
GTTAAGATTAGGGTTAGGGTTAGGGTTAACATTAGGGTTAGGGTAAAAAAAAAATAAATAAATAAAAAAAAAGTAAAAAAAAAATTAAACATTTTTAAAAATATTTTAATTTTTTTTTAAATATTTAAAAAAAATAAAAAATAAAAAATAAATTAAATTTTTTTTTTTTTTTTTTAATTAAAATTTTTATTTTTTTTTAATTAAAAAAATTTGATTTTTTTTTTAAAAAAATTAAAAAAAAATGTTTCAAGGTAAAAAAAAATTTTCAAGGTAAAAAATGATTTTCAAGGTAAAACATTTTTTTCAAGGTAAAAAATGATTTTCAAGGTAAAAAATGATTTTCAAAATGTTTTTAAATTTTATTTTATTTTTATTTTTTTTAAATTTGTTTTACCTTTTTTTTTTTTTTTTTTTTTTTAAACAATTTTAAACAATTTAAAAAATTTTTAAACCATTTTAACAATTAACCTTTTTTTTTAGGGTTAGGGTTAGGGTTAGGTTTAGGGTTAGGTAATTTTTTTTTTTTTTAAGTTTAAAAAAGCTAAAAAAAAGTTTAAATTAAAAAAATAAAATTAAATAATTTTTTTTTTTACATTTTTAAAAAACTATTGAAATGTTTTTTAAAATTTTAAAAACATTTTTTAAATTTTTTTTAGGGTTAGGGTTAAGATTAGGGTTAGGGTTAGGGTTAAGATTAGGGTTAGGTAATTTTTTTTATTTAAAGTTTAAAAAAGCTAAAAAAAAGTTTAAATTTTTTTTTTTTTAAATTAAAAAAAAAAATTTTTTTTAATATTTAATTTTTTTTTTTAATATTTTTAAAAATGTTAAATTTTTTTAAACTTTTTTAAACTTTATTTTTTTTATTTTTACCCCAACCCTAATGTTAACCCTAACCCTAATCTTAACCCTAACCCTAACCCTAATCTTAACCCTAACCCTAACCTTAACCCTAACCCTAAAAAAAATGTTAATTGTTAAAATTGTTTTAAAAAAATTTAAAAAATTAAAAAAAGTTAACAAATTTTGAAAATTAAAAAAAATTAAAAAATTTAAAAACATTTTTAAAAAATTAAAAAATTTAAAAACATTTTTAAAAAATTAAAAAAATTTGCAAATCATTTTTTTCCCTTGAAAATCATTTTTAACCTTGAAATTTTTTTTTTACCTTGAAACATTTTTTTTTAACTTGAAAATCATTTGTTTACCTTGAAAATCATTTTTAACCTTGAAAATCATTTTTAACCTTGAAAAAAGTTTTACCTTGAAACATTTTTTTTACCTTGAAAATAATTTTTTACCTTGAAAAAAATTTTTTACCTTGAAAATCATTTGTTTACCTTGAAAATTATTTTTTTACCTTGAAAATCATTTTTAACCTTGAAAAAAATGTACCTTGAAAATTTTTTTTTACCTAGAAAATCATTTTACCTTGAAAAACAAAATTTACCTTGAAAAAAAATGTTAGGTTTAGGGTTAGGGTTAGGTAATTTTTTTTTTAAAAAGTAAAAAAAAAGCTAAAAAAAAGTTTAATTTAAAAAAAATAATAATAAAATAAAAATAAATTTTTTTACATTTTTAAAAAAAATTTTAAATGTTTTTTAAAATTTTTAAAACATTTTTTAAATTTTTTTTAGGGTTAAGGTTAAGATTAGGGTTAGGGTTAAGGTTAAGATTAGGGTTAGGTTTAGGTAATTTTTTTTTTTTTTAAGTTTACTTTTTTTTTTTTTAAATTAAAATTATTTTTTTTTAAATATTTAAATATTTTTTTAAATATTTTTAAAAATGTTTAATTTTTTTTAACTTTTTTAAACTTTATTTTTTTTATTTTTACCCCAACCCTAATGTTAACCCTAACCCTAATCTTAACCCTAACCCTAACCCTAACCCTAATCTTAACCCTAACCCTAACCTTAACCCTAACCCTAAAAAAAAATGTTAATTGTTAAAATTGTTTAAAAAAATTTAAATTTTCTAAAATTGTTTTAAATTGTTTTAAAAAAATTAAAAAAATTAAAAAAAGTTAAAACAAATTTTGAAAATTTAAAAAAATAAAAACATTTAAAAACATTTTAAAAAAATTAAAAAAATTTGCAAATAATTTTTTTCCCTTGAAAATCATTTTTAACCTTGAAATTTTTTTTTTACCTTGAAACATTTTTTTTACCTTGAAAATCATTTGTTTACCTTGAAAATCATTTTTAACCTTGAAAATCATTTTTAACCTTGAAAAAAGTTTTACCTTGAAACATTTTTTTTACCTTGAAAATCATTTTTTACCTTGAAAAAAAAGTTTTACCTTGAAAATCATTTGTTTACCTTGAAAATTATTTTTTTTACCTTGAAAATCATTTTTAACCTTGAAAAAAAATGTACCTTGAAAATTTTTTTTTACCTTGAAAATCATTTTACCTTGAAAAAAAAAATTTACCTTGAAAAAAAATGTTTACCTTGAAAAATTTTTTTTACCTTGAAAATCATTTGTTTACCTTGAAAATCATTTTTAACCTTGAAAAAAAAATTTTACCTTGAAAATTATTTTTTACCTTGAAAATTATTTTTTACCTTGAAAATCATGTTTTAACTTAAAATGTTTTTTAATTTTTTAAATTTTTTTAATTTTTTTAAACTTTTTTTTTTTAAATTTTAATTTTTTTAAACATTTTTTAATGTTTTTTTTTAATTTTATTTTTTTTAAATATTTAAAAAAATATATATATATTTTTAAAAATGTTTAATTTTTTTTAACTTTTTATTTTTATTTTTACCCTAACCTTAATGTCAACCCTAACCCTAACCCTAATCTTAACCCTAACCCTAATCTTAACCCTAACCCTAACCCTAACCTTAACCCTAACCCTAAAAAAATGTTAATTGTTAAAATTGTTTAAAAAAAATTAAATTTTCTAAAATTGTTTTAAATTGTTTTAAAAACAAATTAAAATATTTAAAAAAAGTTAAAACAAATTTTAAAAATTAAAAAAAAATTTAATTTTTTTTTTAAAAATTTAAACATTTTAAAACATTTTAAAAAAATAAAAAAAATTTGCAAATCATTTTTTTCCCTTGCAAATCATTTTTAACTTTGAAAAAAAAAATGTACCTTGAAAAAAATTTTTTACCTTGAAAATCATTTGTTTACCTTGAAAATCATTGTTTACCTTGAAAATCATTTTTAACCTTGAAAATTTACCTTGAAAATTTTTTTTTACCTTGAAAAATTTTTTTTACCTTGAAAAATTGTTTTTACCTTGAAACATTTTTTTTTACCTTGAAAATCATTTTTTAGCTTGAAAATCATTTTTAACCTTGAAAAAAAATGTTACCTTGAAAATGTTTTTTTACCTTGAAAATAATTTTTTTACCATGAAAATCATTTTTAACCTTGAAAAAAAAATTTACCTTGAAAAATTGTTTTTACCTTGAAAATCATTTTTTACCTTGAAAATCATGTTTTAACTTTAATTTTTTTTTTTAAATTTTTTAAACTTTTTTTAATCTTTTTTTTAATTTTTGTAAAAAAATTTACATTTTTGGAAATGTTTGTAAAATTTTTGTAAATTTTTTGTTAATTTTTTTTAAAAATGTTTAATTTTTTTTTTTAATTTTTTTTTTTTTTTAAATATCTTTAATTTTTTTTTAAATATTTTTAAAAAATGTTTACATTTTTTAGTTTGGGGACCCTTGACCTGGATGAATTAGAACATCAATCCATATGGAGAACATCCATGATGATTGGTTGGTGTTGGTATGATGAGTCACAATTGGCTAAGGTTAGGACCAAATATCACGGACTGGCCAATCACGGGCAAGATAAGGCGGGTCATTGAAAGTAGCGAGCTAAATCATAACAGACATGCACTCATGTCACATGACGACCAGGGAGTCAGAGATAGAGGGACGCTTCAAACTGACCACTCCAAGAAAAAGAAACGTATTTGAAAATGTCGGAGAAATTCTCTCCCACAGATTAAATTTTCCTTTAGTGATGAAGACGACGTGCAGGAAACTCACAATAATGTGTTCGCTAGGCCATATTAACACACTTTCATGCCATTAGAGAATTTTTTTTTTACTTTTTTTAACTTTTTAAAAACATTTTTACCCTAACCCTAATCTTAACCCTAACCCTAATCTTAACCCTAACCCTAACCCTAACCCTAATCTTAACCCTAACCCTAACCTTAACCCTAACCCTAACCCTAACCCTAAAAAAAAAAAGTTAATTGTTAAAATTGTTTAAAAAAAATTAAATTTTCTAAAATTGTTTTAAATTGTTTTAAAAAAAATTAAAAAGTAAAAAAAAGTTAAAACAAATTTTAAAAATTAAAAAAAAAAAAAAAATTTAAAAACATTTTAAAAAAATTACAAAAATTTGCAAATCATTTTTTCCTTGAAAATCATTTTTAACCTTGAAAAAAAAATTGACCTCGAAAATTTTTTTTTACCTTGAAAATCATTTTTTACCTTGAAAATCATTTTTAACCTTGAAAAAAAAAATTTACCTTGAAAATTTTTTTTTACCTTGAAAATCATTTTTTAACCTTGAAAAAAATATGTTACCTTGAAAAAAAATTTTTACCTTGAAATTTTTTTTTACCTTGAAAATCATTTGTTTACCTTGAAAATCATTTTTAACCTTGAAAAAAAAAAATCACCTTGAAAAAAATGTTTTACCTTCAAAATTAAATTTTTAAATTTTTTTTTAATTTTTTTTAAAACAAAATAAAAAATTTTAATTTTTTTTTAATTTTTTAAAAATGTTTTAAAATGTTTTAAAATTTTTTACATTTTTACCCTAACCCTAATCTTAACCCTAACCCTAATCTTAACCCTAACCCTAACCCTATATAGAGGGACGCTTCAACCTAACCCTAACCCTAAAAAAAATGTTAATTGTTAAAATTGTTTAAAAAAAATTAAATTTTCTAAAATTGTTTTAAAAAAAATTTTTTAAATTAAAAAAATTTAAAAAAAAGTTAAAACAAATTTTAAAAATTAAAAAAAATGTAAATTTTTTTTTTTAAATTTAAAAATTTAAAAACATTTTAAAAAAATTAAAAAAATTTGCAAATCATTTTTTTCCCTTGCAAATCATTTTTAACCTTGAAAAAAAAAATTTACCTTGAAAAATGTTTTTTACCTTGAAAATCATTTGTTTACCTTGAAAATCATTGTTTACCTTGAAAATCATTTTTAACCTTAAAAAAAGAAATTTTACCTTGAAAATTTTTTTTACCTTGAAAATCATTTGTTTACCTTGAAAATCATTTTTTACCTTGAAAATCATTTTTTACCTTGAAAATCATTTTTAACCTTGAAAAAAAAAATTTACTTTGAAAAAAATTTTTTACCTTGAAAATCATTTTTTACCTTGAAAAATGTTTTTTACCTTGAAAAAAAAAATTTCACTTTGAAAATTTACCTTGAAAATTTTTTTTTACCTTGAAAAATTTTTTTTACCTTGAAAAATTGTTTTTACCTTGAAACATTTTTTTTTACCTTGAAAATCATTTTTTAGCTTGAAAATCATTTTTAACCTTGAAAAAAAATGTTACCTTGAAAATGTTTTTTTACCTTGAAAATAATTTTTTTACCATGAAAATCATTTTTAACCTTGAAAAAAAAATTTACCTTGAAAAATTGTTTTTACCTTGAAAATCATTTTTTACCTTGAAAATCATGTTTTAACTTTAATTTTTTTTTTTTAATTTTTTTAACTTTTTTTAATCTTTTTTTTAATTTTTGTAAAAAAATTTACATTTTTGGAAATGTTTGTAAAATTTTTGTAAATTTTTTGTTAATTTTTTTTAAAAATGTTTAAAAAAAGATTTTAAATTTTTTTTTTTTTTTAAATATTTTGAATTTTTTTAAAATATTTTTAAAAAATGTTTACATTTTTTAGTTTGGGGACCCTTGACCTGGATGAATTAGAACATCAATCCATATGGAGAACATCCATGATGATTGGTTGGTGTTGGTATGATGAGTCACAATTGGCTAAGGTTAGGACCAAATATCACGGACTGGCCAATCACGGGCAAGATAAGGCGGGTCATTGAAAGTAGCGAGCTAAATCATAACAGACATGCACTCATGTCACATGACGACCAGGGAGTCAGAGATAGAGGGACGCTTCAAACTGACCACTCCAAGAAAAAGAAACGTATTTGAAAATGTCGGAGAAATTTTCTCCCACAGATTAAATTTTCCTTTAGTGATGAAGACGACGTGCAGGAAACTCACAATAATGTGTTCGCTAGGCCATATTAACACACTTTCATGCCATTAGAGAATTTTTTTTTAACTTTTTTTAACTTTTTAAAAACATTTTTACCCTAACCCTAATCTTAACCCTAACCCTAACCCTAATCTTAACCCTAACCCTAACCCTAACCCTAACCTTAACCCTAACCCTAACCCTAACCCTAAAAAAAAAATGTTAATTGTTAAAATTGTTTAAAAAAAATTAAATTTTCTAAAATTGTTTTAAATTGTTTTAAAAAAATTTAAAAAGTAAAAAAAAGTTAAAACAAATTTTAAAAATTAAAAAAAAATAAAAAATTTAAAAACATTTTTTAAAAATTACAAAAATTTGCAAATCATTTTTTCCTTGAAAATCATTTTTAACCTTGAAAAAAAAAATTTACCTTGAAAATTTTTTTTTACCTTGAAAATCATTTGTTTACCTTGAAAATCATTTTTAACCTTGAAAAAAAAATGTTACCTTGAAAAATTTTTTTTACCTTGAAAATCATTTTTTACCTTGAAAAAAAAATGTTACCTTGAAAAAAAATTTTTACCTTGAAATTTTTTTTTACCTTGAAAATCATTTGTTTACCTTGAAAATCATTTTTAACCTTGAAAAAAAAAATCACCTTGAAAAAAAATTTTTACCTTCAAAATTAAATTTTTTAAATTTTTTTTAATTTTTTTTTTAAAAAAATAAAAATTTTGATTTTTTTTTAAATTTTTTTAAAAAAAATTAAAATGTTTTTAAAAAATTTACATTTTTAATTTTTTTTTTACATTTTTAAAAAATGTTTTTAATTTTTTTTAATTTAAAAAAATAATAATAATTTTTTTTAAATATTTTTTAATTTTTTTTTTAATATTTTAAAAAAAAAATTTCAGTTTGGGGACCCTTGACCTGGATGAATTAGAACATCAATCCATATGGAGAACATCCATGATGATTGGTTGGTGTTGGTATGATGAGTCACAATTGGCTAAGGTTAGGACCAAATATCACGGACTGGCCAATCACGGGCAAGATAAGGCGGGGTCATTGAAAGTAGCGAGCTAAAATCATAACAGACATGCACTCATGTCACATGACGACCAGGGAGTCAGAGATAGAGGGACGCTTCAAACTGACCACTCCAAGAAAAAGAAACGTATTTGAAAATGTCGGAGAAATTCTCTCCCACAGATTAGATTTTCCTTTAGTGATGAAGACGACGTGCAGGAAACTCACAATAATGTGTGCGCTTGGCCATATTAACACACTTTCATGCCATTAGAGAAAACAATGCTCAAAATCATAACTGCTCTCTTCAAATAAGATGTGGAACACACATTTATGAACACACATTAGTTGATGAAAAGTTTTCCTGCACATAACCTTTACCAAGTGTTCCCAAATAGCACAACTTTTTGCCAACATATAGATAGATGCTGGTTTTTTTACTTGAATAACATTATAGGAGTGGGGCAATGAAAAGGCAAACTAAATAAATACATAGAGTGTGGTGTGGGGACCCCTAGAGGTAGTTGTAGGGTGTCCCCAGCTAAATGACAGATAGTTAATAGTAGTATGTGTACTATTGATATCATACATAGATAGAAATGTTATTAAATGCTACTTTTGCTGACTTGTAGCTTAGCTTGCTACATTTCCAAATAGCTCGCCCATCACTGCCGCTAGCAACGTCGGACCTGAGGTCGGAGGTTAAAGTGAAAACAATGAGAGCGTCCTATCCAGCAAGTGGGTCGTTCCACGGGAATAATCAATCAATCATAAACGTTTCAGGTGACGTTTTTCACTTGGAATGCTCAGGTCACTTATCGCCATGGAAACAATGTTTTGCCTGAGCCTGCTGTTGCTCACCGACTCACTACCGCCCTCTGGGGGGGACAATTTGAACATTACAGCGTCAAACGCTAACATTTTGGCTCACACTTGCTGGTGGTGGACAGAGATGATGATGATGATGATGATGATGATGATGATGAAGAGTGACCCCCCCTCCCTTAAAGTTACAGGAGGGTGGTGGGAGGGGAGGGGCATGCGAGTGTTTACCTGGGAAACGAGAGAACACTGAAAACCTCTTAAGAGAGAGGCGTCTCGGAGGGGGGGACGCCACTGATGGGGAGAGAGGAGGGGTGACGGCTGGGCAGGAGGGGGGGGAGGGGGGGAGAGAGAGAAAGAGGATTTATTTGTTTGGTTGTGTAGCTCCGCCTCTCCACTCCAATCTCATGAATAATTCATGAACCTCGAAAGGGCTCACATTCTGGACATTTCATTAGGTACACCCTGGCATCACTTCCAGAACAAATCCACGAGAGTGTGTTCATGAATAGGTGCACGCCTGGCGTGTGGTAAGGACGACCTTTGAACTCCCGGGACTATCTTCAGCGGCGGATTAGCAGCCGTGCTGACGTCAACATGGCAAATGTCGGGGGAAGTGAGCGGCGTGTCACAGGAAGTGCGGAGTGAGGTCATCACAAACAAAGTAGATGTTTTGCATATTTGTGGGAAAGGTGCTCATTAAACTCTGCTGCTCTGCATTGACTACATGTCTTATCAAAGTGTGTGTGTGTGTGTGTGTGTGTGCGTGTGTGCGTGTGTGTGTGTGTGCACTCACCTAGTGAAGGCATGCTGAGCGCCATGACACCATAGAAGGAGAACGGCCCCGTCTCAAACTTCATGTTCTCATTTCCTGCCTCCACCTCCACTCGACCCTGAAACACAAAGGCGTGCACACACACACACACACACACGCACACACACACACACACACACACACACACGCACACACACACACGCAGAATAAATATTGTAGCAGAAGGTGAGGTGTGTTCTTACTGAAATTGACCCCAGCATCAATCTTCATGGGCCTGCAGGTGTCCAGAAAGTTCTGGAAGCCTCAAGTGTCTGCCTAAGGTTTTGGACATGGTTTGTACCTAATAAAGAGGCCAACGGTCATTAGTGTTCCTAATAAAGAGGCCAGGTATGTGGCAGGTGGGCATTAGGGTACCTAATAAATAGGCCAATGAGGTGTCAGGTGGGCTTTAGTGTACCTATTAAAGAGGCCAACGAAGTGGCAGGTGGGCATTAGTGTACCTAATAAAAAAGGCCAATGAAGTGACATGTGGGCATGAGTGTACCTAATAAAGAGGCCATGGAGGTGGTAGGTGGGCATTAGTGTTCCTAATAAAGAGGCCAACGAAGTGACACTTGGGCATGAGTGTACCTAATAAAGAGGCAAAGGATGTGGCAGGTGGGCATGAGTGTACCTAATAAAGAGGCCAAGGAGGCGGCAGGTGGGCATGAGTGTACCTAATAAAAAGGCCAACGAAGTGACACGTGGGCTTTAGTGTACCTAATAAAGAGGCCAAGGAGGTGGTAGGTGGCCATGAGTGTACCTAATAAAGAGGCCAAGGAGGTGGCAGGTGGGCATGAGTGTACCTAATGAAGCGAGATGGCAGGTGGGCATGAGTGTACCTAATAAAGCGAGATGGCAGGTGGGCATGAGTGTACCTAATAAAGAGGCCAAGGAGGTGGCAGGTGGGCATGAGTGTACCTAATAAAGTGAGGTGACAGGTGGGCATGAGTGTACCTAATAAAGCAAGGTGAGCAGCGGTGCTCAGGTTGCACGCCTGAGGTCACATGACCCACAGGTGTCTCATCAGGTGTCTGTAAGGTGACATCTCCCTTTCAGGACTCCCACCCCGGCAGCCCTTCCCCCTCCTGCTGGTCTGGGTGGCCCATTAAGAGAAGCTGTCAACAAGCTCCGCCCCCTGCTAGTGTACCTGGCACACACACACACCTGCAGGATGAGCACAAAGTAGTCCACAGGTTTCCCTCGCTGGTACAGGAAGTGCTGCGGCGTTCGCTTGTCGTTGTCGTTGAACTTGAGCTCCTGGACCACGTCGGGATGTCTGAGGATCCTCAGCAGAACCTTCTCGGTCACGTGGAAAGCAGCAAACAGGCTGACCTCTAGGGGGCGCACATCAACACTTGTGTTCATGCCAACAGGCTGACCTCTAGGGGGCGCACATCAACACTAAATGTGTTCTGCCAGTTAACAGGAAGTCTGCACAGGGCCCAGCCCTTATTTTGAGTGCAAAATAACAAATTATATTCGTATCAGTGGCGGAGCAGGAAGGGGCTAGGAATACATTCGTGGTAAAATGTAATATGAGGTGACCTTTTATTAATTAATTGACATTTTATATACATTTATAAATCTTATTGACACAAAATAGGCCCCGTGTTATTTGCGTATGGAAAGCGGCGGCCCAGAGTTTGGAGCAAGTCTAAGGATTATCGTAGCTTAAAGAAAATATGAATGTAGAATATTAAGTGCTGGCATGAAAGAGAAATGTTAGACTAGATTTTCTTCCATGAATGCATAGATTTAAATGCATTATTGAAGTATAAAGACCATTTTAAAGGAGGAAAAAACTGAAGTTGTGCTGCTGGGCAACAGTGATGCTCTGCTGGACTTGGAATTTCTTAAGAACTCTGGACGTCCCACAGCCACTAGCCTTGGAGTCATATTTGATTGTTTTATTCTATTATATTGATTTGTTTTTATTCTATTTTATTGATTTGTTTTTATTGTTTTAATATATTATATTGTTTTGTTTTTATTGTTTTATTCTATATTATTGATTTGTTTTATTGCTTCATTCCATTTTATTGTAGTCTTTTATTATTGTATTCTATTATACTGATTAGTTTTTATTGTTTTATTTCATTTATTAGTTTTTATTGTTTTATTCTATTATATTGATTTTTTAAGTGTTTTATTATTTTTTGTTTTGCTTTTATTGTTTTATTCTATTATATTGATTTGTTTTTATTGTTTTATTCTATTTTATTGATTTGTTTTTATTGTCTTATTCTATTGTATTGATGTATTTTATTATTCTATTCTATTATATTGATTTGTTTTTATTATTTTATTCTATTTTCTTGATTTGTTTTTATTGTTTTACCCTATTATTTTGATTTGTTTTTATTATTTTATTCTATTTTCTTGATTTGTTTTTATTGTTTTATTGATGTCTTGTATTAATTTATTCTATTCTATTGATTTGTTTTTATTGTTTTATTGATGTCTTATATTAATTAATTCTATTATATTGATTTGTTTTTATTGTTTTAATCTATTATATTGATTTGTTTTTATTGTTTTATTCTATTTTAATAATGTATTTTATTGTTTTATTCTATTATATTGATTTGTTTTAATTGTTTTATTCTATTATATTAATTTTTGTTATTGTTTTATTCTATTTTATTGATGTCTTTTATTATTTTATTCTATTCAATAGAATTTTGTAATTGTTTTATTCTATTTTAATGATGTCTTTTATTGTTTTATTCTATTATATTGATTTGTTTTTATTGTTTTATTCTATTTTATTGATGTCTTTTACTATTTTATTCTATTGATTTGTTTTTATTGTTTTATTCTATTTTAATTATGTATTCTATTGTTTTATTCTATTATATTGATTTGTTTTTATTGTTTTATTCTATTTTATTTATGTATTTTATTATTTTATTGTATTAGATTTATTTTATTTATTTATTCTATTATATTGATTTGTTTTTATTCTATTTTATTGATTTGTTTTTATTGCTTGTCCAGGGTGTACCCCGCCTTCCGCCCGATTGTAGCTGAGATAGGCTCCAGCGCCCCTCGCGACCCCAAAGGAAATAAGCGGTAGAAAATGGATGGATGGATGGATGTTTTAATATATTATATTGTTGTTTTTATTGTTTTATTCTATATTATTGATTTGTTTTATTGCTTCATTCCATTTTATTGAAGTCTTTTATTACTGTATTCTATTATACTGATTAGTTTTTATTGTTTTATTTCATTTATTAGTTTTTATTGTTTTATTCTATTATATTGATTTTCTAAGTGTTTTATTATTTTTTGTTTTGTTTTTATTGTTTTATTATATTTTCTTGATTTGTTTTTATGGTCTTATTCTATTGTATTGATGTATTTTATTATATTATATTGATTAGTTTTTATTGTTTTCTTCTATTTTCTTGATTTGTTTTTGTTTTATTGATGTCTTATATTAATTTATTCTATTCTATTGATTTGTTTTTATTGTTTTAATCTATTATATTGATTTGTTTTAATTGTTTTATTCTATTATATTAATTTTTGTTATTGTTTTATTCTATTTTATTGATGTCTTTTATTATTTTATTCTATTCAATAGAATTTTGTAATTGTTTTATTCTATTTTAATGATGTCTTTTATTGTTTTATTCTATTATATTGATTTGTTTTTATTGTTTTATTCTATTTTATTGATGTCTTTTACTATTTTATTCTATTGATTTGTTTTTATTGTTTTATCTTATTTTAATTATTTATTTTATCGTTTTATTCTATTCTATTGATTTGTTTTTATTGTTTTATTCTATTTTATTTATGTATTTTATCGTATTAGATTTATTTTATTTATTTATTCTATTATATTGATTTGTTTTTATTGTTTTATTCTATTTTAATTATGTCTTTTATTGTTTTATTCTATTATATTGATTTGTTTTTATCATTTAATTCTATTTTATTGATGTCTATTATTATATTCCATTATATTGTTGTTCATTGTTTTATTCTATTTTATTGATATCTTTTATTATTTTTGTATTGATTGGTTTTTAACGTTTTATTCTATTTCATTATTGTCTTTTATTAAAGTTAAAGTACCAATGATTGTCACACACACACACACTCGGTGTGGCGAAATTATTCTCTGCATTTGACCCGTCACCCTTGATCCCCCCCCCCCTGGGAGGTGAGGGGAGCAGTGAGCAGCAGCGGTGGCCGCGCTCGGGAATCATTTTTGGTGATTTAACCCCCAATTCCAACCCTTGATGCTGAGTGCCAAGCAGGGAGGTAATGGCTCCCATTTTTATAGTCTTTGGTATGACTCGGCCGGGGTTTAAACTCACAACCTATTGATCTCAGGGCGGACACTCTAACCACTAGGCCACGTATTGTTATTCTATTATTATTATTTGTTTGTTTAATAATAATAATAATAATAATAATAATAATGAATTAGATTTTATATCACGCTTTTCTATTATTAGATACTCAAAGCGCTCAGAGAATTGTTTGTTTTATTTTAAATGCTTGTAATTGGATTACTTTTATTGTTTATTTAAGCTGGGGATCGAACCAGGGACCCTCAGGTTGCGGGCACGGCCACTCTTCCAACCGCGCCACGCCGTCCCCAAAGGGGATTGGATTGGATTTTGATATTCTTGTGTATTTGGACTTATTTACTGTAATCAGAATATGGCACCAGCTGATAGAACGGCACACACCTGCCGTGGAAAGGGGGCGTGGTCTCTCACCTGTGGCCAGGAAGCGATGAGCGGCCAGCATGAGCTGAGGAGAGATCTTGGCCTTGCTGTCGCCCTCGTGTTTGAACGCCGAGAAGTCGCGCTTGTTCTTGTTGGCGTCCACTCGCTTCTTGTTGCGGTTGTCGGCTGCACGGGAGGGAAGGCAAACTTTAGGAAACTCTCATCGATCTCATCCCGGGATCAGGAAATCCTGCGTGGTGGAAAATCCTCAATCCGATCTGGTCGCTTAGCAACCAAAGCAGCTTTTCTCCGTCTACATCTGTCAAAGAGTGAAGTGCTGACTCACTGTACATGTCCGACTCGTCCAGGATCTCCGACTTGATGATCTCCTCGATGACGTCCTCCAAGGTGACCAATCCCAGCACCTCGTAGAACGGGTCCCCCTCCCCCTCGTTGTTGACCTTCTGGACGATGGCCAGGTGGGATTTACCTGGGGACATGAGGGAGGAACAGGCGTCATGGCGGAATACTTCCCTGAGTACACTTCAATAAGTGTACTAAATGCACACTTCTCTCCTTTTCAACGGTCAATTGCAACCACTCCAATTAGCCCCTCCCCTTCCGCTGCATAGCCCAGATGAGTGTGGGTAGTACACTCAAGTCCTGAAAGTGTACTGCATGTTGCCGCTGTTGGAATAATTGTTTGTGAGTTATCACTAAGGCTGCAGCTAACGATTATTTTTCTATCGATTAATCTATAGATTATTTTTTTTTCGATTAATCGGTTAATCTATAGATTATTTTTTCGATTAATCTATAGATTATTTTTCCTTTTACCGATTTTTTTTTTAATTTAAAATGTAGATGAAAAAATAAATGTTGGCCAGTTTTTTCAAAAGGCATGACTTTTATATACAAAAAAAAAAGTATGGCCACTCAGTCCACATTGACAACAACATGACAAAATATTCTGTAACAATGTAAACATTTAAAACTTTTAACATTTAACAAAATTAAAAGTAGCTTATTTGCTTTTTAATGTGCAAATATAAAAGTAAACATCCAGTGCAAATCTTAATATTCTGCAATAGTATAAGCATTTCTAAAGTAAAAGTATTGCTTATTTTGCTTTAAAATGTGCAAAAATAAAGATAAACATCCAATACAAAAAAGTGCAAAACTAAATATTCTGTAACAGTGTAAACATTTCAACAAAAGTAAAAGTATTGCTTATTTTGCTTAATAACACAACAATGATAGTATGATTAAAGTGAAAGTTAATTGTTGGTTTGTACATAGTATATGTAACTGTTAATGTTGTAAAAGGTATTTGCACAACTAATTAACGTTAGCGTTAAAGAGGAGCGCGTCTTTGTAAACACTGAACAGGCACGCCAAACGCGCCTCTCAGAGCGAAACAGTGTTTTAGTTTATGAATTTACAACGCAGATACAAATGACACATTCATGATTTTGTGTAATGATGACAATGTATACTCACGCGGACGATTGACTAGTTGATGGTGATGGCAAGAACGCTGTCGGGTGTTTTCTTTTCAAATGTTCCTTCATAGCCGTTGTGCTGCTATGATAGGCCATTTCCGCTCGACACAGTGTGCATACAACAACTGTCAAGTGTTTTGCTTTTTTCGCTGTGCTTATCCCACACTTGAAGGGATGTACCAATGCTGAATGTGGCTTCTGGATTTCACTCAAAAGACCAGACCGTAGTTACTTTTTCCTTTTATTTTCCTTTAGTTTGCAACAGTTTTTCCAACCAAGAAACAGCTTATTTTTTCTTCTTTAGTCTTTTTAGCAGTCTTTAGCAGTGTTAATAGACTTTAGTTTCTTTAGCTGTCATTAGCTGTCTTTAGTAGCCTTTAGTAGCCTTTAGCTTCTTTAGTAGGTGAAAAACCTTTAAGGACAAAACACCACAAGATTAACATGCTGTAAAAAATCAATCAATTATCAATCCCATAATTTACAACTATTAATTAGCTATCAAACTCTTAACCATTAAACAAGTGCAAGAAAATGGACACATCTTTTCCCTTTAAGTTAAAACAGATTTTAAATAAATTGTCTCAACATAAATGCACCAAGATACATATAAAATACATTTAAACCCAGAAACACAATAGATAAATGCAACAGAAAACCCAATATGCAAATACATAAATACCTAACCAATTAACCACCTATTTAGATACATATTTAAAATCCATATTCAATATAAATATATTATTAATTTAGCAGTGAAACACTCAATCTTAAACGCTGTCTACTGGTAGAAAAATGCCCCTTTTTCTACGCCCTCACCAACAGCCAATAATCCAACACAGTTAAATCCAACACTTTAAATTGAGCGACTTCACCCTCCTGATGAAGCAAACTGCTCCAACATTTATCAAACTAAGCAAAGAATATCAACACTAAACAACAGTTACATAACACACTGTGTGTATTTAGCCTCCAGACTAAGCATGCTACATGCACACAACCCCCCCCCCCCTCCCATCTCACCAGCGCAACAGGTGCGCCACACCCACAAAGAGAAATATTAAATCTTACATACTTTTGGCACAACTCTGGGTTATCTGTAATGAACTAAACCTTTTTCCACTCTGCGCTGGCGTCTTTTGTACTCCTTGATTTGACACAGCGGTCTAATTACCGGGCTCGCGCACCAGCAGATGAGACGGGAGCGCGCCGCGTTATACCTGCGCGCGAACGTAAACTGATCGGCTCTGATTTTATAAGCCGACTGGCCGAAATAATGCCGAATTATATACATTTGTTTATTGAAATACTCCCACACTTTTGACGACTTTTGGCGTGCTTTTTTTGCCTCGCTCGCACCGCTCGCATCATCTGCTTTGCGCTCCGCCATGACGGCAGTGTGACGTAAATATGCGACGCGTCGAAGCATAAAAACGACGTCGACGTATTTACGTAACCGATGACGTCGACTACGTCGACGCGTCGTTTCAGCCTTAGTTATCACAAAAGAAACGTCGTATTATGAATGCTGTCTTTCCAGGCCTAACAAGAGGAAGAAGGCTCGTGAAACGCCACCGTGACTTCAACACGGACAGATGGCAGGATCTGCTCAACTTCCAGAGGAACTCTCTTTGAAGTGTTAAAACGAACTCTCTCTGAAGTATTTCACAAACTCTCTTCCAACTATTTGGTAACCGAGGTCGACGCTATTTACGACCCGCTGCCCTCTTGAAGTCGCTGTGGTCAGGAGACGGGAGGGGTTATCCATTGTCCTCCAACACCTGCCCCGGCTGGATCCAGGAAGAGCCCAAGCCCGAGAAATCCCACTTCTTGGTCTTCAAAGCGACCGAAAACAATGACTGTTTTACATACTTCCCATTCCTGCTGTGACATGTGTTGGTGCGTGAACATTGAACATCTGAATAAATGAGGAGACGAAAACCTTCTTCGTCAGAGCGTGGTGCAGGACCGTACAGAGAGTGCAGTGGCCATGTCTCTCCTCAATATTGAGTCCAAATTGAATTCTGTCTCTGTTTGATTCCTTGCCTTTTGTCTTGTTTAATAGATGTCCTCAGTGTTTGAACGTGACAGCCGCCCTTTAAGTACACACTTATGTACTAAAGAGACAAAGGGTACCAACTGAGACAAGGTTCTCATAAAAAAAAAAGTTTTTTAAATGAGACTTTATGTCAATAAGACATACTATTTTTTGACTATAAACACTTTTTCACTTCTTTTTACACTTCCATTACGGCCCGTGGCTAATTTTTTAACAATTGTTAGCATTCTAATATTAGCATGCTAGTTACTTGACAAATGATACCAGTTAGCATGCTAGCGTTTCTATTATTTTTCTATCTAATTTTGTAGTCATATTTTGGTACTCAATTCATGCTAACACTAGCATGTTAAACACATTTTTCAGGTACAAACCTCACAGTAATATATTTTGGAACATGCATGCATGTTATAGTTAGCATTTTAGCATGCTAGCTTTTTTTTTTTTAATACCGTTACATCCCTAATAGTGTCATATATTTTGGTATTTCATTAATGTTAACTGTAAGCCTGCTATTTTTAACATGTTAGCATAGTACTGTTAGCATGCTAGCTTTTATTTGATATTGTTACATCCCTAATAGTGTCATATATTTTGGTATTTCCTTAATGTCAACTCTAAGCGTACTATTTTTAACATATTAGCATAGTACTGTTAGCATGCTAGCTTTTATTTGATATTGTTACATCGCTAATAGTGTCATATATTTTGGTATTTCATTAATGTTAACTGTAAGCCTGCTATTTTTAACATGTTAGCATAGTACTGTTAGCATGCTAGCTTTTATTTGATATTGTTACATCCCTAATAGTGTCATATATTTTGGTATTTCCTTAATGTCAACTCTAAGCGTACTATTTTTAACATATTAGCATAGTACTGTTAGCATGCTAGCTTTTATTTGATATTGTTACATCGCTAATAGTGTCATATATTTTGGTAATTCATTAAAGTTAACTGTAAGCCTGCTATTTTTAACATGTTAGCATAGTACTGTTAGCATGCTAGCTTTTATTTGATATTGTTACATCCCTAATAGTGTCATATATTTTGGTATTTCCTTAATGTCAACTCTAAGTGTACTATTTTTAACATATTAGCATAGTACTGTTAGCATGCTAGCTTTTTTTTTGATAGACTGACCATACGTCCTCTTTCCCCCGGACATGTCCTCTTTTGCGGGGCTGTCCAGTCTGTCAGGGCGGAGTTTCTTAAATGCCTCAAATGTCTGGCATTTTTGAGTTAGGGTTGCGTGTATTTTCAATGTACGTTCAGGGTTAAGAAGGGGTTAAAAACAAAACAAACAGCAGCATTGGTGAGGGAGGGGCAGAGACAGAGAGAGAGTGAGAGAGTTATGATAAACGCGCATGCGTCGCCAGGCTCTGCTTTTTATCCATAGATTTATCACATTTAATTTTTTATTATCTATAGCAGGGGTGTCAAAAGTGTGCCCCGCAGGCCATTTGCGGCCCACAGCTAATGTTTTAAAGGCCCACGCCACATTCTAAAAATACTATTAAAATAAACAAAAACATAACAAAAGTGAAATAAAAAAAGCTTCAAGGTGAAATGTAATTTAGAAAAAGCTGCAATGTTGACTAATAAAACAAAGCTGCCATTGCTCAAAACATAATATTGAATCAAAATCACATCAAATATTCCACTAAGAAAAATATTTTTGGTGGAAGATTTTGCATATTTTGTGTGTTTGCCATTAAAAAAATAGTTTTGTCTGACAAAAAAGGGCGGAAAACGAACAAACAAAAAAACAACATAAAAAAACTAAAACATTTTGAAATGAGGGATGGATGTGAAAGTTGATGTAGACTCCAGAGATTTAAATATAAAATGTATGTATGCCCTGGCACACCATTATCATCATTTCATCACCCAAGCAAACACTTTTTACACTTTTATACTGAAATAAATACACCTACAACTTATCAAATAAAAACATAGAAAAAACTGCCAGGAGTGGTAAAGTTTAGATCAGGGGTGCTCATTACGTCGATCGCGAGCTACCGGTCGATCTCGGAGGGTGTGTCAGTCCATCACCAGCCAGCCATTAAAAAAAATAGTCCTAAAAACGAGCGATCATAAATCTTCACTATGACGTCACTTTTCGTGCCGGCTCATTAAAATTACCGACTGGAAGGCGAGAAACACTTTATTTCAACAGACTCTGGCGCCGTACCTGTCGTCAAAACTCCAAAGACCGACTGCACAGTTGCACAATAAAAGCGCTGCTTCATCCTGCCTGCGCTACCAAAATAAGAGTCTCAGAAAGCTGGCGTGCACAAGCTAGCAAGCTACGGAGTTTGCCGACAATGTATTTCTTGTAAAGTGTATACAAAGGAGTACGGAAGCTGGACAAATAAGATGCCAAAAACCAACCACTTTCATGTGGTATTGGACAGAAAGGAGGACTTTTTTTCTCCTCCATTCGAAAATGCGGACGTTATCATCACCACTGTCTGATTCCTATCAATGCAAGTCATCACAATCAGGTAATACACCAACTTATATTCTTGTCTTCATGAAAGAAAGGTATCTATATGTGTTAAACATGCTTATATTGTCTTTAAACACCTTTAACTTGTAACAATATTAACTATATGTGTTAAACATGCTTGTACTATCTTTAAACACCTTTAACTTGTTAACAATATTAACTATATGTGTTAAACATGCTTGTATTATCTCTAAACACTTTTGACTTATTAACAATATTAACTATATGTGTTAAACATGCTTGTATTATCTTTAAACACCTTTAACTTATTACCAATATTAACTATAAGTGTTAAACATGCTTGTATTATCTTTAAACACCTTTAACTTGTAACAATATTAACTATATGTGTTAAACATGCTTGTATTATCTCTAAACACCTTTAACTTATTACCAATATTAACTATAAGTGTTAAACATGCTTGTATTATCTTGAAACACCTTTAACTTGTTAACAATATTAACTATGTGTTAAACATTCTTGTATTATCATTAAACACCTTTAATTTATTAACAATATTAACTATATGTGTTAAACATGTTTGTATTATCTTTAAACACCTTTAACTTATTAACAATATTAACTATATGTGTTAAACATGCTTGCATTATCACTAAACATCTTTAACGTGTTAACAATATTAACTATGTGTTAAACATGTTTGCATTATCTTTAAACACCTTTAATTTATTAACAATATTAACTATATGTGTTAAACATGCTTGTATTATCATTAAACACCTTTAACTTGTTAACAAAAACATATGTTTCATAAATAAGTAAATATAAATGATATATATGAATGAGGTAGATCCCCACGACTTGATCAATTGAAAAGTAGCTTGCCTGCAGAAAAAGTGTGAGCACCCCTGACTTAGATCCATGAAGAAAAGAAGAAAGAGTTTATAACTGAATACATTTACATATGCATACACATTTGTCTTCTTTTTTTAATGAATTAAGTAACGTTTATGACAACCTTTTTCCAAAACACAATATAGAATGTGAGATATAACAGGATAATGCATACGTTTATCTTTTTTTTTTCCACAACGCTTACAAAAAAGTGGAACCCCAAAAATGTACTGTAGGACCCCATTTTTATGACTTGATGGGGTCCCTGGGACCTTATTTTGAAAATTCCTAGCGCCAACACTGCTGTCAACAGAGGAGAAAAAATGCTTGATTTAAATAAAGATATTATTAGTTAAAAAGCTCCTCGGTGGCAAGGCCCCAGGGGTAGATGAGATCCGCCCGGAGTTCCTTAAGGCTCTGGATGTTGTGGGGCTGTCTTGGTTGACAAGACTCTGCAGCATCGCGTGGACATCGGGGGCGGTACCTCTGGATTGGCAGACCGGGGTGGTGGTTCCTCTCTTTAAGAAGGGGAACCGGAGGGTGTGTTCTAACTATCGTGGGATCACACTCCTCAGCCTTCCCGGTAAGGTCTATTCAGGTGTACTGGAGAGGAGGCTACGCCGGATAGTCGAACCTCGGATTCAGGAGGAACAGTGTGGTTTTCGTCCTGGTCGTGGAACTGTGGACCAGCTCTATACTCTGGGCAGGGTCCTTGAGGGTGCATGGGAGTTTGCCCAACCAGTCTACATGTGTTTTGTGGACTTGGAGAAGGCATTCGACCGTGTCCCTCGGGAAGTCCTGTGGGGAGTGCTCAGAGAGTATGGGGTATCGGACTGTCTGATTGTGGCAGTCCGCTCCCTGTATGATCAGTGCCAGAGCTTGGTCCGCATTGCCGGCAGTAAGTCGGACACGTTTCCAGTGAGGGTTGGACTCCGCCAAGGCTGCCCTTTGTCACCGATTCTGTTCATAACCTTTATGGACAGAATTTCTAGGCGCAGTCAAGGCGTTGAGGGGATCTGGTTTGGTGGCTGCAGGATTAGGTCACTGCTTTTTGCAGATGATGTGGTCCTGATGGCTTCATCTGGCCAGGATCTTCAGCTCTCACTGGATCGGTTCGCAGCCGAGTGTGAAGCGACTGGGATGAGAATCAGCACCTCCAAGTCCGAGTCCGTGGTTCTCGCCCGGAAAAGGGTGGAGTGCCATCTCCGGGTTGGGGAGGAGATCTTGCCCCAAGTGGAGGAGTTCAAGTACCTCGGAGTCTTGTTCACGAGTGGGGGAAGAGTGGATCGTGAGATCGACAGGCGGATCGGTGCGGCGTCTTCAGTAATGCGGACGCTGTATCGATCCGTTGTGGTGAAGAAGGAGCTGAGCCGGAAGGCAAAGCTCTCAATTTACCGGTCGATCTACGTTCCCATCCTCACCTATGGTCATGAGCTTTGGGTTATGACCGAAAGGACAAGATCACGGGTACAAGCGGCCCAAATGAGTTTCCTCCGCCGGGTGGCGGGGCTCTCCCTTAGAGATAGGGTGAGAAGCTCTGCCATCCGGGGGGAGCTCAAAGTAAAGCCGCTGCTCCTCCACATGGAGAGGAGCCAGATGAGGTGGTTCGGGCATCTGGTCAGGATGCCACCCGAACGCCTCCCTAGGGAGGTGTTTAGGGCACGTCCGACCGGTAGGAGGCCGCGGGGAAGACCCAGGACACGTTGGGAAGACTATGTCTCCCGGCTGGCCTGGGAACGCCTCGGGGTCCCACAGGAAGAGCTGGACGAAGTGGCTGGGGAGAGCGAAGTCTGGGCTTCCCTGCTTAGGCTGCTGCCCCCGCGACCCGACCTCGGATAAGCGGAAGAAGATGGATGGATATTATTTATAAAGCAAGTTCGAGTATCATTGGCAAATTTTCACCTAGTCCCGGCCTTGGCACGCAAATATGTGTCCTCTTTTTGGGATTTCAGAATATGGTCAGCCTACTGTTACATCCCTAATAGTGTCCAATATTTAAGT
>NC_084579.2:3938032-4163032 GCF_033978685.3 Nerophis lumbriciformis | reverse complement strand
CAAAAGGCTCAAGTCCAAGTGAAGTCACAAGTCATCGATGTTAAAGTCTAAGTCGAGTTGCAAGTCTTTTTACATTTTGTCAAGTCGAGTCTAAAGTCATCAAATTCATGACTCGAGTCTGACTCGAGTCCAAGTCATGTGACTCGAGTCCACACCTCTGCAAAGTACTTAATGAAAGTAACACATCTAAATTGAAAATAAATCATATCTTGCTCATTTCTCAACCTATTTTCATTCAATCAACACAGAAAAAGGTCAAGTGATATAACAGACAGACAGGGCTTTGCTGTCCGTAACACACAGACACACACACACACACACACGCGCTGACCTTTCTTGAACTCCTCCAGCATGGTGTCCAGCTTGGTGTCGTGGAAGACGAAGTGGACCGGGTGGTTGTAGAACTTGGTGATGGTCTTGAGCGTGGTGGAGTCGTCGGGGTCGACGAAGGCCAGGTCCTTGACGTAGAGGATGTCCACGATGTTGGAGCGCTCGTCGTCGTAGACGGGGATGCGCGTGTAGCCGCTCTCCATGATCTCGGACATGGTGTTGAAGTCCAGCACGGCGTGGGCCTGGATCATGAAGCAGTCGGCCAGCGGGGTGAGGACGTCCTCCACGGTCTTGGTGCGCAGCTCCAGCGCCCCCTGGATCATGTTGAGCTCCTCCTTGACCAGGTCGTTGTACGGCTCCGTCACCTTCAGCATGCCCACCAGCTTCTCGCGGTTGTACACGGTGCCGATCTCCTGGCCCAGCAGGACGTCCAGCAGCTTGCTGACGGGGAAGGACAGCGGGAAGGTGAGGAGCATGAAGAACTTGGTGAGCACAATGGTGTTGGCGCCCACCGCCAGCCCGTGGCGGGAGCACAGCGCCTGGGGGACGATCTCGCCGAAGATGACGATGCCCACGGTGGAGGCCACCACGGCGCCCAGGCCCGAGCCGATCAGGTCGTCCAGGAGGATGGTGAGCGTGGTGTTGACCAGCACGTTGCCTAGCAACAGCGAGCACAGCAGGTAGTTGCCCTTGCTGCGGATGGGCTCGATCTTGCGGGCGTACTTCTTCTCCTTGTCGGTGCCGCAGCTCTGCACGATGCGCAGCTCCATGGGGTCCAGCGCCATCAGGCCCAGGTTGAGTCCGCTGAACATGCCGGACAGGACCAGCAGGCAGGCGATGAGGATGGCCTGCAGCCAGAGAGGCAGCAGATGCTTCTTCTCCTCCAGGACCAGGACGCGGCCGTCCCCGTCCTCCAGCCGCAGCCAGGGGCCGTCCGCGTTGCCGCGCGTGCACAGCGCGTACTCCTTGCTGGGCTCGCTCTTGCGCAGCGGCTTAACGTGCACGCGCAGCAACCCCGCCGTGCCCCCGCCGCTGACGTTCATGAAGGTCCCGACCCCGATGTCCTTCGTGAAGTCCGCGCAGGTCCGCTCCGGCGCCTCGTCGGCCGCCAGCTCCGTGAAGCGGACGAGCGTCCAGGCGGCGGAGTGCAGCCGCAGCCCGTAGAGGCGGAGCCGCACCGTGCTGTCCTCCGTCACCTGCAGGACGCCGTCGTCACCGGTGCTGGTCGGCTTGTCGCTGCTCTCCAGCCGCATGCCGAGCACCTGACTGCCGCCGGACGCCGCCGCCTCCAAACGAGCTCCGTCGGCGCCGCACAGGAGGAGGAGGAGGACCGTGACGATGTAACCCTGCTGGCCGCGCCATTCTCTCGCCATGTTTGTTGGACTGCTCGCCGCCGACGCGGTGACGTCATTTACTCATGTCCGAGCGGACACGCCCCCCGGGGCCCCCCCCTTCCCTCCCTCGCGTAAACACGCCAGGTGATTGACACTACAATAGCGCCACGCCGCGCACTCACTCGGACGGCCTAGTGACGTCAAGGGTACATCACGTGACCACTGCAGCGCTACCTCACCTCGTGTTCTTTCTAAAATGCTGGTTAACTATACACAGGCCCGGCCCTAACCAATCTGGCGCCCTAGGCAAGATTTTAGGTGGCGCCCCCCCCCCCACATCGGCAGTGAAGTGTATATACTCACAAGAAACCGAATAGCTTTGTCTTTGACCTTTTTTTTAAGCAAATTAACAATCAGAATAGTTAACAAGATAAAAAAAAATATGAATAAATAAATTAATGCAAAAAATAAAAAATGAATATCCATCCATCTTCTTCCGCTTATCCGAGGTCGGGTCGCGGGGGCAGCAGCCTAAGCAGGGAAGCCCAGACTTCCCTCTCCCCAGCCACTTCGTCCAGCTCCTCCCGGGGGATCCCGAGGCGTTCCCAGGCCAGCCGGGAGACATAGTCTTCCCAACATGTCCTGGGTCTTCCTCGTGGCCTCCTACCGGTCGGACATGCCCTAAACACCTCCTTAGGGAGGCGCTCGGGTGGCATCCTGACCAGATGCCCGAACCACCTCATCTGGCTCCTCTCGATGCGGAGGAGCAGCGGCTTTACTTTGAGCTCCCCCCGGATGACAGAGCTTCTCACCCTATCTCTAAGGGAGAGCCCCGCCACCCGGCGGAGGAAACTCATTTCGGCCGCTTGTACCCGTGATCTTGTCCTTTCGGTCATAACCCAAAGCTCATGACCATAGGTGAGGATGGGAACGTAGATCGACCGGTAAATTGAGAGCTTTGCCTTCCGGCTCAGCTCCTTCTTCACCACAACGGATCGATACAGCGTCCGCATTACTGAAGACGCCGCCTGTCGATCTCACCATCCACTCTTCCCTCACTCGTGAACAAGACTCCGAGGTACTTGAACTCCTCCACTTGGGGCAAGATCTCCTCCCCAACCCGGAGATGGCACTCCACCCTTTTCCGGGCGAGAACCATGGACTCGGACTTGGAGGTGCTGATTCTCATCCCAGTCGCTTCACACTCGGCTGCGAACCGATCCAGTGAGAGCTGAAGATCCTGGCCAGATGAAGCCATCAGGACCAAATCATCTGCAAAAAGCAGAGACCTAATCCTGCAGCCACCAAACCGGATCCCCTCAACGCCTTGACTGCGCCTAGAAATTCTGTCCATAAAAGTTATGAACAGAATCGGTGACAAAGGGCAGCCTTGGCGGAGTCCAACCCTCACCGGAAACGTGTCCGACTTACTGCCGGCAATGCGAACCAAGCTCTGAAAAAATGAATATATGAAATACAATATTTTTTACATACATATTGCTTAATTAACATTAATGATGTGCACTTTAACAACTAGGCTTACAACTATACCTAATATATAAAGGGGTGGAAAAGTGACTATTACCTGCAGGGCAAACATTATCTAACCAGAAGGCAATAACAATGTAAACAAAAAACACCTGCTTAAAAGATCTAATACAAATGTCCCTGAGGAATGTAAGGTGGGAGTACTGTAATTACCTAACGTTACATTATTATTTTCCATAACAATTTAGCCCCCTCCACAATATTAACCCGACGTTAAAACAGAACTATTAGCAATTGCCGAATCATGTAACATTAGCTTAATGCTAAAAAGCCAGGTTACTATCACATTCTGTAACAGACAAATAATTTCATGTAGGCTAACGTTACCTACCTGCTACCTCTTGTCTTTTTCTCGTTTCTCCTCCTCTTCTTTTCTCTTTTTTCTTCCCTGGGCACCTGACAGTTTTGGCCGTTTTGACATCTTGTGTTGATTTTTTGATGTGGTGACGTCCAAAAAGAGTCATGATACGGGAAGGGAGGGGGCGCACCGTGCGAAGGGGGGGGAAATAATATATATTATAATATAATATATTATAATATTTCTGTTATATAGGCTTTACTTTGCATTTTAATTAACGTGGGATTATTTTTTGTATTTAGAAATAATAGTACCAACTTTTTTTTTTTTTTTCTCCAACATTTGTGGCACTGGCGTGGCGCCCCCTGATGGACGGCGCCCTTAGCATTTGCCTATACGACCTATGCCACGGGCCGGCCCTGATGTGACCACTGCAGCGCTACCTCACCTCGTGTTCTTTCTAAAATGCTGGTTAACTATACAAATATCCTATATTTCATTGTATCATTAAGTAGCACTAACATTTTTAAAATTATTGTCATTCACGAAAGTTTTGCGCATGGAAAAGTGTAAATATAAGTCTTATTGATCATGAAGTAAATAACACACCAAGACAGTTTTATTTTTCCTGTTTAGCCAGAAGGAATGACACAGTGTTGTTTCAAAGTCCAACCACAAGATGGCGGTGCTGCGGCGTTCTTCGCCCTGCATGATCAATGCCGTCACAATAGTTTGAATTAAGACTCAACAACAGTGTTGGGTTCAGGCACGTGCACACATAGGGCCCTAT
Source organism: Nerophis lumbriciformis (assembly GCF_033978685.3). Lineage (NCBI taxonomy): Eukaryota > Metazoa > Chordata > Actinopteri > Syngnathiformes > Syngnathidae > Nerophis > Nerophis lumbriciformis. The sequence goes on along the minus strand of NC_084579.2, from coordinate 4,158,732 downwards.
GGGTGCTTGAGCCCCTGCCCTTTTTTGCCTTGTCTTAAAAAGTGCCCTCTGCCTGTGTGTGTGGGTTTTTTTTTCTTCTTCTTTCTTTAAACAACATTAATACATTCCTGTCAGGGATGTAAAAAAACAGCGGTACAAAAACTCCACGTTTTCTTGTAATAACGGGTTGTTTGAGCCTGCCGCTTCCGCCAGAGAGAGAGAGAGAGAGAGAGAGAGGGCGAGTGAGTGAGTAAGTGAGAGGAGAGAGAGCCAACTGCGCCCCTGAGGAGACGTGACAGTGGAGCAACTTGAACCTGTGAGTTATGGTCTAGTCGCCGTCCACTTATTCAGCATCTAATATGGGTAATATTTCAGAAAAACGCTGTATTGTGTCAGCTTCTGTTTTTGCCGGACGTCGGAGCACGGCGCATCAATTGAGCACGGCGCATCAATTGAGCACGGCGCATCAATTGAGCACGGCGCATCAATTCCGCACAGAGCAGAGCGGATCGTGCGGGACAGGAAGTAGTGTACAAAATACAAAATAAAACACCGGGTTAATTTTCACAATAAAATGCACTGTGTTTACGATCACATTTCTCTCACAGTAGAGGTTTAGATATAAAGTTTATTGTGACTTTGCTATTACTGTGTGGGTTAACAAAATAATAATAATAATAATGATAATAATAACAATAAGAAGAATGACACATGCCACTCTCACACTGAAGGGGATCTTAAGAACACTAAGAGACAACAGTGGACATGACATCTTTCCAGCACTGGAAGAAATGATGAAAACATATGCCACGATTCCAGTGTCCACTGCCACAGTAGAGAGGTCTTTTTCTAAACTGAAGCTGGTCAAAAACTCACTCAGAGGCCTATGCACAGAAGAGAGGCTGTCTGATCTCCTTCTCCTCTCCATTGAAAAAGACATAGTCATAAATCACAATGATGTGATCAACATCTACAGGGACATGGCCCCCAGAAGGTTGCTGCTTTAAGGCCCCCAGAAGGTTTGGCTACTGATTGTGCACTGATTTCACAGCATTTCATGGAAGCCCTGAATTTACATTGAGGAGCATATTTGGGTATGGGTGGCCTCCATCCTACAGCCCTCTACTGGCCCCTGGTCCATATTTTGGGGGGGGCGTGTCTGTGTTTACGAACAAGACATCATGGCAAAGCCGAAGCCGAGTTTCTTAACATGGAGATATTCTCACTACTTTTCTTTTGTCGAGCACAAAGAAAACATTTTAGTTAAATGTAAGTTGTGTCTTGGATCAAAGATCCTATCTACTGCCCAAAACAGCAATTCAAATCTGCTGAAACAGCTACAAAAGCAACATGCTTGGACGAAGCTAGTAAAGAGAGACGGACTCCGATGCCACTTCACCTCCACCTCCACCTAAGGATTTTAACGGAGGCACTGCTAGCCAGGACAACATTGATAAAGCCATTACAGCGTATGTGCTAGAAGACATGCAGGCTATTTCTACAGTGGAGTCACCTACTTTCAGACAGCTAATTTAGCATGATAGCGGGCGTCCAACGGAAAATGGCACTAAAACCTTTTCCAAGTTCCTGGACACAGTGGACAGTGAGTACATAAACATGGAAAGCGAGCTAAAGAAGACATTCCACACTCTGCCTCTGCTCATCATTCATCACTGAAGGTACACACACACTGTCAATTCTCTTATATACTCTTTCATTCTAGACTTCTAGAGTGATTATCACATCACTCTAAATGTATAGACTATAAAGTTCACAAACATAAAGAGGGATCCTAGTGGGCCAGGCCAATCTTTCCTTATCTGTAAACTAAAACTGGGGAACTGTGTAATGTTCAGTGTTGATCTCCTGAAAACATGATTTTATTTCACAATTCCTTGAGAGAAAAAAACGCCTGGTTAGGCGTGTGTTTAGCAGTATGTGTGCTGTATAGTGACATGACATAATGTCATGTGTGCCTTCCTTGGGTGAAGCCAGGTTTAAGCTATGTTGTGACATGTTGTTATTATGCTGTTTGTTACTTATGTATGTTATGTTGCAGCTATTTAAAATAGTTTTGTCAATTTGTTTCGGCCCAAAATAAATTGGCCCTTTGAAACACATCTTTGTCTTTGTGTGTTGTATGTAGACCACATTGCTTTGCAGAGTTCAGTGACGCAAATGCATGTCAAGTTGATCAACAGATTGTATTATTCTCCACTGCAATAACAATACTGAAATGAAGGCTAAAAGGGCATTAATGCATACTTGCCAACCCTCCCGGATTTTCCGGGAGACTCCCGAAATTCAGTGCCTCTCCCGAAAACCTCCCGGAAGATATTTTCTCCCGAAAATCTCCCGGAATCCAGCCGGAGCTGGAGGCCACGCCCCCTCCAGCTCCATGCGGACCTGAGTCCAGTGTGCGCACACAAGAAGACAAAGCAGAAGAATGAGACCTAGTCTAAGAGCCAGGGGAGACACTTCTCCAGGGCCGATGTATGCTCGGGGCAACACCCTTACCCGGCAGTGGGTCTCCACAGCGGACGACTTTAGGGTGAATGATGAGTCCAGCGATTAGTTGCAAATCTTGCTTTATTGATTGCTTGCACACAGCCAATCCAACACAAAACCAACTAGTCCCTCCCTGCACTCATGCTACCGCTCCCTCTCTTCTCTCGCCCACACACTCACTGACATCACTCACCTCACATGCTGTCACCTATTAAAGGGCCACACACACACATACTCTACTCTCATAACACACAGTACAGTTAGTAGAACAACTGTGTTTTCATTACTGTGTATTTGATAGGTGCCATTGCCCCGGAATTGTATTGCATTGTACTTTCAAGTACAACAGTGAGTAGATGAGTGTCATGTGTGTGTATACGTGTAAATAAATGAACACTGAAATCCAAGTATTTCTTTTATTTATATATATAATAAAATAAATATATATATATATATATATATATATATATATATATATATATATATATATATATATATGTATGTGTGGGGAAAAAAATCACAAGACTATTTCATCTCTACAGGCCTGTTTCATGAGGGGGGGTACCCTCAATCGTCAGGAGATTTATATATATATATATATATATATATATATATATATATATATATATATATATATATATATATATATATATATGTATGTATGTATGTATGTATGTATGTATGTATATATATGTATGTGTATATATATATATATATATATATATATATATATATATATATATATGTCTTAATAAGGTTATCCAAAAAATAGTGCTTGATACCGTAGTAGAGCGCAATATATGTGTGTGTGGGAAAAAAAATCACAAGACTATTTCATCTCTACAGGCCTGTTTCATGAGGGGGGGTTCCCTCAATCATCAGGAGATTTTAATGGGAGCATTCACATACCATGGATTATATAGGGCACAGAGTGGGTGGGTACAGGCTGGCGTAGGGGCGTGGTGATTGGCTCATGTGTTACCTAGGAGGTGTTTCCGTCTGTGGCTGGCGGCATGCTGTTACAATTTCGCTGCGCTTGTTGAGGGATGACAGGTCTGGACGGTAAATAATAAACTGTTTTTCTTTCAAGCATAGGTTGCATCTTTTATTACCACTATTGCTTGCATCCAGCACACCTTACAATAGTGGTAATAAAAGATGCAACCTATGCTTGAAAGAGAAACTGTTTATTATTTACAGTCCAGACCTGTCATCCCTCAACAAGCGCAGCGAAATTGTAACAGCATGCCGCCACAGACGGAAACACCTCCTAGGTAACACATGAGCCAATCACCACGCCCCTACACCAGCCTGTACCCACCCACTCTGTGCCCTATATAATCCATGGTATGTGAATGCTCCCATTAAAATCTCCTGATGATTGAGGGAACCCCCCCCCCCTCATGAAACAGGCCTGTAGAGATGAAATAGTCTTGTGATTTTTTTTCCCACACACACACATATATATATATATATATATATATATATATATATGAAATACTCCAGTTGGTGAATTCTAGCTGTAAATATACTCCTCCCCTCTTAACCACGCCCCCAACCACGCCACCCACCGCAACCACGCCCCGCCCCACCCCCCGACCACGCCCCCCACCCCCCACCTCCCGAAATCGGAGGTCTCAAGGTTGGCAAGTATGCATTAATGGGACTCTTAAATAAAATTATAAAAAAGAACTAAATAGTTACTTTTCACAGTAACGCATTACTTTTTGGTGTAAGTAACTGAGTTACTTTTGAAATAAAGTAACTAGTTACTGGTTTTCAGTAACTAACCCAACACTGTTTACTACTAGCTAAGGTTGCTAACCTAGAAGAAAAAAACAATCTGGACATATTTACGTCAACATTCGTAAACAAAAACATTCCATAGACAACGCTAGCAGGACAAATGCTAAAATAAACACGTTAAAATAAAATCGAAAACTGGTAACTTAGACTTTAGCCGGTACCGCCATTTCCTCGCAGTGCATTGTGGGACAAAAGGGGCGTGGCGTTTGTGAAGCACACTTCCGGGTGCTTAAATGATGACACGACCACTGCGTCAGACTCCCCCCTCCATCTTGCCCACACTGCTATTATGTAAGGCGATTACACGCCACCCCCTCCTCCATGAAGCTTGCTGTCTGCATGACGACTTAAATAAAAGGACAAAGTGTTTCATCTTCACTGCTTAGTTATCATATTTACCATCCTATGTAACAGCTCGCCTGCAGTATAGCACCCCCTTGTGGTCATCCACCTGCATTACATGCTCTCAGATTTGCTTTGTTTTTATTGATTGTGTCACAAGTTTTGTTCATAAAATTATTCACAATTTACAAGTGGATATTTATTACAAAGTCATCAATATTAGGACAAACGTTGAGATGAAATGATACTCAGACCTAAATGAAACAACACATTAAAACAGTGAAATACTGGTCATGTAAAGAGTGAAATACTGCATTGTAATGAGTGCATGGTTACTGTATGGTCACATGATTAGGTACAGCGTCTGCTTCAATGATAACTTTACTTGTGACTCCAGACCAGTGGTTCTTAACCTGGGTTCGATGGAACCCTAGGGGTTCGGTGAGTCGGCCTCAGGGGTTCGGCGGAGGTCAAAACACACCCGACTCATCGTGTAAATACAAACTTCTCCCTATCGGCGTATTACGGATATGACAACAGCTGACTGATTTGCAGGTGAGTAATTTGTTGTGCGTTTATGCACTGTGTTGGTTTTGTTGTTTGAACAAGGTGATGTTCATGCACGCTTCATTTTGTGCACCAGTAAAAAAAAACATGGTAACACTTTAGTATGGGGAACATATTCACCATTAATTAGTTACTTATTACCATGCAAATTAGTAAAATATTGTCTCTTAACTAGTCATTATTAAGTACTTATTAATGCCTTATTCGGCATGGCCTTATTATAACCCTAACCCTCTAACCCTGACCCTAACCCTAAGCAAATAACTAAGTCTTTGTTACTTAGAATATGTTCCCCGAGTGTCCAAATAACTCTAAATTTAGTCTTTGTTACTTAGAATGTGTTCCCCTAATGTCCAAATAATTCTAAATTAAGTCTTTGTTACTTAGAATATGTTCCCCCTAGTGTCCAAATAACTCTAAATTTAGTCTTTGTTACTTAGAATGTGTTCCCCTAGTGTCCAAATAACTCTAAATTTAGTCTTTGTTACTTACAATGTTCCCCTAGTGTCCAAATAACTCTAAATTAAGTCTTTGTTACTTAGAATATGTTCTCCGAGTGTCCAAATAACTCTAAATTAAGTCTTTGTTACTTAGAATATGTTCCCCTAGTGTCCAAATAACTCTAAATTAAGTCTTTGTTACATAGAATATGTTCCCCGAGTGTCCAAATAACTCTAAATTAAGTCTTTGTTACTTAGAATATGTTCCCCTCGTGTCCAAATAACTCTAAATTTAGTCTTTGTTACTTAGAATATGTTCCCCGAGTGTCCAAATAACTCTAAATTTAGTCTTTGTTACTTAGAATATGTTCCCCTAGTGTCCAAATAACTCTAAATTAAGTCTTTGTTACTTAGAATATGTTCCCCTAGTGTCCAAATAACTCTAAATTAAGTCTTTGTTACTTAAAATATGTTCCCCTAGTGTCCAAATAACTCTAAATTGAGTCTTTGTTACTTAGAATATGTTCCCCTAGTGTCCAAATAACTCTAAATTTAGTCTTTATTACTTAGAATATGTTCCCCGAGTGTCCAAATGACTCTAAATTAAGTCTTTGTTACTTAGAATATGTTCCCCTAGTGTCCAAATAACTCTAAATTAAGTTTTTGTTACTTAAAATATGTCCCCCTAGTGTCCAAATAACTCTAAATTTAGTCTTTGTTACTTAGAACATGTTCCCCTAGTGTCCAAATAACTCTACATTTAGTCTTTGTTACTTAGAATGTGTTCCCCGAGTGTCCAAATAACTCTAAATTAAGTTTTTGTTACTTAAAATATGTTCCCCGAGTGTCCAAATAACTCTAAATTTAGTCTTTGTTACTTAGAATGTGTTCCCCTAATGTCCAAATAATTCTAAATTAAGTCTTTGTTACTTAGAATATGTTCCCCCTAGTGTCCAAATAACTCTAAATTTAGTCTTTGTTACTTAGAATGTGTTCCCCTAGTGTCCAAATAACTCTAAATTTAGTCTTTGTTACTTACAATGTTCCCCTAGTGTCCAAATAACTCTAAATTTAGTCTTTGTTACTTAGAATGTGTTCCCCGAGTGTCCAAATAACTCTAAATTAAGTTTTTGTTACTTAAAATATGTTCCCCGAGTGTCCAAATAACTCTAAATTTAGTCTTTGTTACTTAGAATGTGTTCCCCTAATGTCCAAATAATTCTAAATTAAGTCTTTGTTACTTAGAATATGTTCCCCCTAGTGTCCAAATAACTCTAAATTTAGTCTTTGTTACTTAGAATGTGTTCCCCTAGTGTCCAAATAACTCTAAATTTAGTCTTTGTTACTTACAATGTTCCCCTAGTGTCCAAATAACTCTAAATTAAGTCTTTGTTACTTAGAATATGTTCTCCGAGTGTCCAAATAACTCTAAATTAAGTCTTTGTTACTTAGAATATGTTCCCCTAGTGTCCAAATAACTCTAAATTAAGTCTTTGTTACATAGAATATGTTCCCCGAGTGTCCAAATAACTCTAAATTAAGTCTTTGTTACTTAGAATATGTTCCCCTCGTGTCCAAATAACTCTAAATTTAGTCTTTGTTACTTAGAATATGTTCCCCGAGTGTCCAAATAACTCTAAATTTAGTCTTTGTTACTTAGAATATGTTCCCCTAGTGTCCAAATAACTCTAAATTAAGTCTTTGTTACTTAGAATATGTTCCCCTAGTGTCCAAATAACTCTAAATTGAGTCTTTGTTACTTAGAATATGTTCCCCTAGTGTCCAAATAACTCTAAATTTAGTCTTTATTACTTAGAATATGTTCCCCGAGTGTCCAAATGACTCTAAATTAAGTCTTTGTTACTTAGAATATGTTCCCCTAGTGTCCAAATAACTCTAAATTAAGTTTTTGTTACTTAGAACATGTTCCCCTAGTGTCCAAATAACTCTACATTTAGTCTTTGTTACTTAGAATGTGTTCCCCGAGTGTCCAAATAACTCTAAATTAAGTTTTTGTTACTTAAAATATGTTCCCCTAGTGTCCAAATAACTCTAAATTAAGTCTTTGTTACTTAGAATGTGTTCCCCTAGTGTCCAAATAACTCTAAATTACCGCAAGTCTTTGTTACTTAGAATGTGTTCCCCTAGTGCGGGGGCCGGCAACCCGCGGCTCGAGAGCCGCATGCGGCTCTTTGGCGCCGCCCTAGTGGCTCTCTGGAGCTTTTTCAAAAATGTATGAAAAATGGAAAAAGGTGAGGTGGAAAAAATATATTTTTTGTGTTAACATGGTTTCTGTAGGAGGAGAAACATGACACAAACCTCCCTAATTGTTATAAAGCACACTGTTTATGTTAAACATGCTTCACTGATTCGAGTATTTGGCGAGCGCCGTTTTGTCCTACTAATTTTGGCGGTCCTTGAACTCACCTTAGTTTGTTTACATGTACAACTTTCTCCGACTTTCTAGGACGTGTTTTATGCCACTTTTTTTTCTGTCTCATTTTGTCCACCAAACGTGTGTCCATCCATCCATCCATCCATCTTCTTCCGCTTATCCATTATCCAAACGTGTGTGTGAATGCACAAAGGTGAGTTTTGTTGATGTTATTGACTGCAAGCTAATCGATGCTAACATGCTATTTAGGCTAGCTGTATGTACATATTGCATCATTATGCCTCATTTGTAGCTATATTTGAGCTCATTTAGTTTCCTTTAAGTCCTCTTAATTAAATGTATATCTCATGACACACTATCTGTATGTAATATGGATTTAGTTTTTTGCGGCTCCAGACAGATTTGTTTTTGTATTTTTGGTCCAATATGGCTCTTTCAACATTTTGGGTTGCCGACCCCTGCCCTAGTGTCCAAATAACTCTAAATTGAGTCTTTGTTACTTAGAATATGTTCCCCGGGTGTCCAAATAACTCTAAATTAAGTCTTTGTTACTTAGAATGTGTTCCCCTAGTGTCCAAATAACTCTCAATTTAGTCTTTGTTACTTAGAATATGTTCCCCTAGTGTCCAAATAACTCTAAATTAAGTATTTGTTACTTAAAATATGTTCCCCTAGTGTCCAAATAACTCTAAATTTAGTCTTTGTTACCTAGAATATGTTCCCCGAGTGTCCAAATAACTCTAAATTAAGTCTTTGTTACTTAGAATATGTTCCCCTAGTGTCCAAATAACTCTAAATTAAGTCTTTGTTATTTAGAATATGTTCCCCTTGTGTCCAAATAACTCTAAATTAAGTCTTTGTTACTTAGAATATGTTCCCCTAGTGTCCAAATAACTCTAAATGTAGTCTTTGTTACTTAGAATATGTTCCCCTAGTGTCCAAATAACTCTAAATTAAGTCTTTGTTACTTAGAATATGTTCCCCTAGTGTCCAAATAACTCTAAATTTAGTCTTTGTTACTTAGAATATGTTCCTCTAGTGTCCAAATAACTCTAAATTAAGTCTTTGTTACTTAGAATATGTTCCCCTAGTGTCCAAATAACTCTAAATTTAGTCTTTGTTACTTAGAATGTTACCTTAGTGTCCAAATAACTCTAAATTTAGTCTTTGTTACTTACATGTTCCCCGTACTCGTGTTACCAAAAACCCTAATCCTCTAACCCTGACCCTAACTCTAACCAAATAACTCTAAATTAAGTCTGTATTACTTAGAATATGTTCCCCGAGTGTCCAAATAATTCTAAATTAAGTCTTTGTTACTTAGAATGTGTTCCCCTAGTGTCCAAATAACTCTAAATTTAGTCTTTGTTACTTAAAATATGTTCCCCTAGTGTCCAAACAACTCTAAATTTAGTCTTTGTTACTTAGAATATGTTCCCCTAGTGTCCAAATAATTCTAAATTAAGTCTTTGTTACTTAGAATGTGTTCCCCTAGTGTCCAAATAACTCTAAATTAAGTCTTTGTTACTTAGAATGTGTTCCCCTAGTGTCCAAATAACTCTAAATTGAGTCTTTGTTACTTAGAATGTGTTCCCCTAGTGCGGGGGTCGGCAACCTGCGGCTCGAGAGCCGCATGCGGCTCTTTGGCGCCGCCCTAGTGGCTCTCTGGAGCTTTTTCAAAAATGTATGAAAAATGGAAAAAGGTGAGGTGGAAAAAGTATATTTTTTGTGTTAATATGGTTTCTGTAGGAGGACAAACATGACACAAACCTTCCTAATTGTTATAAAGCACACTGTTTATGTTAAACATGCTTCACTGATTCGAGTATTTGGCGAGCGCCGTTTTGTCCTACTAATTTTGGCGGTCCTTGAACTCACCTTAGTTTGTTTACATGTACAACTTTCTCCACTTTCTAGGAAGTGTTTTATGCCACTTTTTTTTCTGTCTCATTTTGTCCACCAAACATGTGTCCATCCATCTTCTTCCGCGTATCCATTATCCAAACGTGTGTGTGAATGCACAAAGGTGAGTTTTGTTGATGTTATTGACTGCAAGCTAATCGATGCTAACATGCTATTTAGGCTAGCTGTATGTACATATTGCATCATTATGCCTCATTTGTAGCTATATTTGAGCTCATTTAGTTTCCTTTAAGTCCTCTTAATTAAATGTATATCTCATGACACACTATCTGTATGTAATATGGATTAAATTGTTTGCGGCTCCAGACAGATTTGTTTTTGTATTTTTGGTCCAATATGGCTCTTTCAACATTTTGGGTTGCCGACCCCTGCCCTAGTGTCCAAATAACTCTAAATTGAGTCTTTGTTACTTAGAATATGTTCCCCTAGAGTCCAAATAACTCTAAATTAAGTCTTTGTTACTTATAATATGTTCCCCTAGTGTCCAAATAACTCTAAATTTAGTCTTTGTTACTTAGAATGTGTTCCCAGGGTGTCCAAATAACTCTAAATTAAGTATTTGTTACTTAAAATATGTTCCCCTAGTGTCCAAATAACTCTAAATTTAGTCTTTGTTACTTAGAATGTTCCCCTAGTGTCCAAATAACTCTAAATTTAGTCTTTGTTACTTAAAATATGTTCCCCTAGTGTCCAAATAACTCTAAATTGAGTCTTTGTTACTTAGAATATGTTCCCCTAGTGTCCAAATAACTCTAAATTAAGTCTTTGTTACTTAGAATATGTTCCCCTAGTGTCCAAATAACTCTAAATTAAGTTTTTGTTACTTAAAATATGTTCCCCTAGTGTCCAAATAACTCTAAATTGAGTCTTTGTTACTTAGAATATGTTCCCCGAGTGTCCAAATGACTCTAAATTTAGTCTTTGTTACTTAGAATATGTTCCCCTAGTGTCCAAATAACTCTAAATTTAGTCTTTGTTACTTAGAATATGTTCCCCTAGTGTCCAAATAACTCTAAATTTAGTCTTTGTTACTTAGAATATGTTCCCCTAGTGTCCAAATAACTCTAAATTTAGTCTTTGTTACTTAGAATATGTTCCCCTAGTGTCCAAATAACTCTAAATTTAGTCTTTGTTACTTAGAATATGTTCCCCGGGTGTCCAAATAACTCTAAATTAAGTCTTTGTTACTTAGAATGTGTTCCCCTAGTGTCCAAATAACTCTAAATTTAGTCTTTGTTACTTAGAATGTGTTCCCCTAGTGTCCAAATAACTCTAAATTTAGTCTTTGTTACTTAGAATATGTTCTCCTAGTGTCTAAATAACTCTAAATTTAGTCTTTGTTACTTAGAATGTGTTCCCCTAGTGTCCAAATAATTCTAAATTAAGTCTTTGTTACTTAGAATGTGTTCCCCTAGTGCGGGGGTTGGCAACCTGCGGCTCGAGAGCCGCATGCGGCTCTTTGGCGCCGCCCTAGTGGCTCTCTGGAGCTTTTTCAAAAATGTATGAAAAATGGAAAAAGGTGAGGTGGAAAAAGTATATTTTTTGTGTTAATATGGTTTCTGTAGGAGGAGAAACATGACACAAACCTTCCTAATTGTTATAAAGCACACTGTTTATGTTAAACATGCTTCACTGATTCGAGTATTTGGCGAGCGCCGTTTTGTCCTACTAATTTTGGCGGTCCTTGAACTCACCTTAGTTTGTTTACATGTACAACTTTCTCCACTTTCTAGGAAGTGTTTTATGCCACTTTTTTTTCTGTCTCATTTTGTCCACCAAACATGTGTCCATCCATCTTCTTCCGCGTATCCATTATCCAAACGTGTGTGTGAATGCACAAAGGTGAGTTTTGTTGATGTTATTGACTGCAAGCTAATCGATGCTAACATGCTATTTAGGCTAGCTGTATGTACATATTGCATCATTATGCCTCATTTGTAGCTATATTTGAGCTCATTTAGTTTCCTTTAAGTCCTCTTAATTAAATGTATATCTCATGACACACTATCTGTATGTAATATGGATTTAATTTTTTGCGGCTCCAGACAGATTTGTTTTTGTATTTTTGGTCCAATATGGCTCTTTCAACATTTTGGGTTGCCGACCCCTGCCCTAGTGTCCAAATAACTCTAAATTGAGTCTTTGTTACTTAGAATATGTTCCCCGGGTGTCCAAATAACTCTAAATTGAGTCTTTGTTACTTAGAATGTGTTCCCCTAGTGTCTAAATAACTCTAAATTTAGTCTTTGTTACTTAGAATATGTTCTCCTAGTGTCTAAATAACTCTAAATTGAGTTTTTGTTACTTAGAATATGTTCCCCGGGTGTCCAAATAACTCTAAATTAAGTCTTTGTTACTTAGAATGTGTTCCCCGAGTGTCCAAATGACTCTAAATTAAGTCTTTGTTACTTAGAATATGTTCCCCTAGTGTCTAAATAATTCTAAATTAAGTCTTTGTTACTTAGAATGTGTTCCCCTAGTGTCCAAATAACTCTAAATTAAGTCTTTGTTACTTAGAATATGTTCCCCTAGTGTCCAAATAACTCTAAATTAAGTTTTTGTTACTTAAAATATGTTCCCCTAGTGTCCAAATAACTCTAAATTAAGTCTTTGTTACTTAGAATATGTTCCCCTAGTGTCCAAATAATTCTAAATTAAGTCTTTGTTACTTACAATATGTTCCCCATAATAAAGTGTTACCAAAAACATATAACTTTGTCTTGAATTTGAAAAAAATATATATATATTTGTCACTAAAGAAGTGTTGGGTGAATGCGCATATGAAACTGGTGGAGTTCGGTACCTCCAACAAGGTTAAGAGCCACTGCTCCAGACCGTGCAGGTGCACCTAATGAAGCGTCCACGTTCACAATGGAATGATGACGCTGGTGACCAATGACGCGGTCCGGTCCGGTCCGGCTGCATCAGAGCCTCTCCTGTTGTGGTCAGAGCGCGGGAGGGAGCACCTCCACCGTGTAGCTGACCGTCTTGGACTGGATGATGCTGTAGCTGTTGTCGAAACACAACACATCTGCACAAAGACGGCCGACGATTAGTTAAAGTCACAGTGGCTGACGTGGAAGTGGCGAGCGGACGGGCACTCACACACTCCAGGTTCGGGGCAGGTGATGGCGTTGTCCTCGGGCACCAGGTGAGCGTTGTAGCGTTCGCAGGGAACAACCTCCAACATGGCCGCCAACTTCTGCTCGCCGCCGTCCGCCGTGCGTTTATAGACACCAAATCCGATGTCGGCGCCGTCGCTGGAGAACTGCCACCTGTGGGAGGCGCCGAAGAGTCACCTGTGGTCGAAGGCGACGGGTGACGAGTGTGGCGTACCTCAGCAGGCTGCAGGGGGCGCCGATGTCATAGTCCAGCTGTAGGACGGCGCCGCGGCTGATGGTGACGCTCGTGTTGTACCGGACCTGGACGGAGTCCCGCACGTAGTACGACCTCGGCACAGTGCCGCCGTGGTTGATCTGAGGACATACGCCGTGACGTCATGGCGAAATCATCGCATTAAGGCTGAAACGACGCGTCGACGTCATCGGTTACGTAAATACGTCGACGCCGTTTTTGTGCGTCGGCGCGTCGCATATTTACGTCACACTACTGTCATGGCGGAGCGCAAAGCAGACGATGCGAGCGAGGGGAAAAAAGCACGCCAAAAGTCGTCAAAAGTGTGGGAGTATTTCAATAAACGGCCTAATAATGTTGTTGTATGCACACTGTGTCGAGCGGAAATGGCCTATCATAGCAGCACAACGGCTATGAAGGAACATTTGAAAAGAAAACCCCCGACAGCGTTCTTGCCATCACCATCAACAAGTCAATCGTCCGCGTGCGTATACGTTGTCATTATTACACAAAAACATGAATGTGTCATTTGTATCTGCGTTGTAAATTCATAAACTAAAGCACCGTTTCGCTCTGAGAGGCGCGTTTGGCGTGCCTGTTCAGTGTTTACAAAGACGCTCTCCTCTTTAACGCTGTGGAGAGGCGGCGGCGGCGAGCGAGCGGCGAGGCGGGGCGCGCCGGGAGCGACGCCGCAACCGTGCCCAGGTGCGCGATCCGCGCAGTTGGAAGAGAAAAGACTTTGTGTAAAATTAAAAGATTGTAAACCTGGCAAAGCCGTCTGGCGTTCAGTCTGTCGGTCCTGAAAGAACCCCACGGCACAAGACGTGTCACAAACGCTAACGTTAATTAGTTGTGCAAATACCTTTTACAACATTAACAGTTACATATACTATGTACAAACCAACAATTAACTTTCACTTTAATCATACTATCATTGTTGTGTTATTAAGCAAAATAAGCAATACTTTTACTTTTGTTGAAATGATTACACTGTTACACTTTTTTGTATTGGATGTTTAGCTTTATTTTTGCACATTTTAGCAAATAAGCAATACTTTTACTTTTGTTGAAATGTTTACACTTGTTACAGAATATTTCCGTTTTGCACTTTTTTGTATTGGATGTTTATCTTTATTTTTGCACATTTTAAAGCAAAATAAGCAATACTTTTACTTTTGAAATGCTTATACTATTCCAGAATATTAAGATTTGCACTGGATGTTTACTTTTATATTTGCACATTAAAAAGCAAATAAGCTACTTTTAATTTTGTTAAATGTTAAAAGTTTTAAATGTTTACATTGTTACAGAATATTTTGTCATGTTGTTGTCAATGTTGACTGAGTGGCCATACTTTTTTTTTTGTAAATAAAAGCCATGCCTTTTGAAAAAACTGGCCTACATTTATTTTTTCCTCTTCATTTTAAATTTAAAAAAAAAATCGGTAAAAGGAAAAATAATCTATAGATTAATCGGAAAAATAATCTATAGATTAACCGATTAATCGAAAAAATTAGATTAATCGATAGAAAAATTATCGTTAGCTGCAGCCCTACATCGCATACCTGCCAACTTTTGAAATCAGAAAAACCTAGTAGCCAGGGTCCAGGGGCCGCAGGCCCCGGTAGGTCCAGGACAAAGTCCTGGTGGAGGGTTCAGGGCTTCGCCCCCCCGACGCAAAATGATTATTAGCATTCAGACAGGTTAAAATGTTGCTAAAACCATCACTTTTCTATCAGTCACAGTGACTTTTCAAAACAAAAATATTACAGCAAAAATCATATGGGTTGATTGACATGTTTATTCTGTAAGCTAACTTCAATAGTTTGAAATTATTTTGACAGTTAATGCCAGTTATCCTGTCAACCTTTCACAAGACTTCAATTTGTTCATTGAAAGTATAAACAGTATAAACACTTTTTACAGTAAACAAATGGAAAAAAGTACTAAACAATTCCATTAAAAAAAAAAATTGGTGTCATTATTAACTTTCTGTCCAAGCTTGTATAATCTACTGCCTTGTTCAATTGTAAAAAAATATTCTGTGCCTAAAATTCACAGTTCTATCACAATTATCATACTGTAAACATGGTAAGCTAACTTCATTAAAATTAATAGTCCTGTCAATAGCATGGAATTACAATTCAAATGTAGTTTTTTTGTAAGCCTTTCAAAAGAATTCCAAATATGAAAAATTAATGAAAATTAATTGAAGCCATCAGACACTTGAAAAGTGGCACATCACATCTCTAATGTAATCATTTGAACTTTTCAACAGAAATAGCACTGCAAAAATATTAAGGACATACTTCTGTATTTTGGTAGTTATGCTGTCAACATTTAACAAGATTTCTTCAACTTGGACTTGAAAGCATAAATAGTATAAACACTTTTAACAGTATAACAGTACTAAACCATTCCAATAGATAACATTGGTGTCATTACCTTTTTGTGGCTAAAATCCAAATGTATTCTATCAGATTGATCATACTGCAAAAATGATATGGTAACTTTATGGTAAGTTTACTTGAAGTGGAATAAAACACTGAAAGTGATTGTTCCTATAACCCCTTTGTTTCAAATGTTTGTTCCACTTGTGGCAGTTGGGCACCAGCATACCGTCTTTGACAACTTGAAGTGGCATAAAACACTGAAAGTGATTGTTCCTATAACCCCTTTGTTTTAAATGTTTTATGCCACTTCAAGTTGTCAAAGACGTGCTGTGAAATACAGCCGACAGGATTGCGCACCAAACACGAAGCAAGGCCAAAGCGCATGCATGGTGCAGGAGAACAAAGGACTTCTTTCATTTAAGGTTTGTGATAAACCATCAAACTCATTCGTTAAAAGGACTCTATAGTAATATAAAGTGAGTTTTTCCTGGACATTATCATGCAAGAAAAGTTTATTTTTGGGACCACGATCACCGCGTAATGATTTTTAAAGGTTGCATTACAAACATTTAACTGTCCCATGTGATCAGCCAGTGCGATTGGAAGTCCATGCTCAATTATTGCCTCCGTAAATAAAACTTCGGCATTTATCACATCCAAAGAATCTGTTTGGGCGACGAAAAACGTTGAAAGTTTTCCACTTGTATCGCTAGCAACGGCATTAGACTTGTGTTTTTTTGTCCCAACGTGGTCTTTTACATCGCTAATTCCTCCGTGTCCGATCGAAGGAAGGTGCAATTCGCGTAGTTTTCACCCTTTTTGGAACGGATAATTATTCCCAGATAGGCTTTTGAATATTCTTCACGGAATGACTGCAGTTTTCTTTTCGGTTTAAGACTCGTTTGCGATTTTTCTCCGGCTGATTCCATGATCGTTCGCTCGTTTGGAAACAATGACAACAGGTGCCTCGTGCTTGGCAGCGGTGCTATAAATAGCCTCGCGCATGGCATTCGGAATGGCTCGATAGGAAGTTACGGGAAGCAGTGTCGATTGTCATTGTTGTTACGCGATTTCGTGAATAAAACTTAAAAAAAAAAAAAAATTTTAATTAATGAAAAACCGTATTTTTTTATCACTGCAACCGTAACCCGGAATAGGTTGATGAAAACCGTACTAATTACGGGAAAACCGGAGTAGTTGGCAGGTATGCTATAACCCCTTTGTTTCAAATGTTTGTTCCACTTGTGGCAGTCGGGCACCAGCATACCGTCTTTGACAACTTGAAGTGGCATAAAACACTGAAAGTGATTGTTCCTATAACCCCTTTGTTTTAAATGTTTTATGCCACTTCAAGTTGTCAAAGACGTGCTGTGAAATACAGCCGACAGGATTGCGCACCAAACACGAAGCAAGGCCAAAGCGCATGCATGGTGCAGGAGAACAAAGGACTTCTTTCATTTAAGGTTTGTGATAAACCATCAAACTCATTCGTTAAAAGGAGTCTATAGTAATATAAAGTGAGTTTTTCTGGACATTATCATGCAAGAAAAGTTTATTTTTGGGACCGCGATCACCGCGTAATGATTTTTAAAGGTTGCATTACAAACATTTAACTGTCCCATGTGATCAGCCAGTGCGATTGGAAGTCCATGCTCAATTATTGCCTCCGTAAATAAAACTTCGGCATTTATCACATCCAAAGAATCTGTTTGGGCGACGAAAAACGTTGAAAGTTTTCCACTTGTATCGCTAGCAACGGCATTAGACTTGTGTTTTTTTGTCCCAACGTGGTCTTTTACATCGCTAATTCCTCCGTGTCTGATCGAAAAATCTTGTCTGCACAAGGTGCAATTCGCGTAGTTTTCACCCTTTTTTTTTTTTTTATTAATGAAAAACCGTATTTTTTATCACTGCAACCGTAACCCGGAATAGGTTGATGAAAACCGTACTAATTACGGGAAAACCGGAGTAGTTGGCAGGTATGTCATCGCCCGCAGAGCGGCTGTGCACGGCTCTCACCATGGTTCTGCAGCGAGGGTCTCCGTCCGGGTCAGTCCGGGTTCCGCCGTACGCCACCGGGAGCTGCTCGGCGTCTACGTGTTTACGCAGCTCTTCCTGCCAGTTACCTGCTCACACCGGAATGTCAAGGTCAAGGTCCAATCCCAATGATTAAAATCCTTATTTCCTGGTCACGTGACCTGTCGCCAGGTAGACTTCGTCGGCCGCTTGCTCGTTGTGCTGCTTCCATGGCAACAGAGAAAGTTGGGTCTTACCTCCGAGAACGGCGAGTTTGCGTCTCGTCTCCTCGCACAGGAAGTGCTTGATCAGGTTGTACGCCATCGGAAACAGTATGGGAGCTGCGGCAATGAAGAAGACATCACGTCATGTAAGTGTCTATATTAGCCTACTATCAAAAATCTCTCTCAGGGCAACACGGAGAAGCTAATGCAGAGTTTTTCAACCTTTTTTGAGCCAAGGCACATTTTTTGCGTTGAAAAGATGCGGAGGCACACCACCAGTAGAAATCATTAAAAACGAAACTCAGTCGATAGTAAAAAGTCGTTGTCGCAATTGTTGGATATGACAGCATAACCTGTTTTTTTGCTGTTTTTCTGTGTGTAGTGTTTTAGTTCTTGTCTTGCGCTCCTATTTTCACTTTTTTTTTTTGTATTTTCCTGTAGCAGTTTCATGTCTTCCTGCATCTACTTTGTTTTAGCAATCAAGGATATTTCAGTTGTTTTTATCCTTCTTTGCGGGGACATTGTTGATTGTCATGTCATGTTCGGATGTACATTGTGGACGCCGTCTTTGCTCCACAGTAAGTCTTTGCTGTCGTCCAGCATTCTGTTTTTGTTTACTTTGTAGCCAGTTCAGTCTTAGTTTGGTTCTGCATAGCCTTCCCTAAGCTTCAATGCCTTTTCTTAGAGGCACTCACCTTTTGTATATTTTTGGTTTAAGCATTAGACACCTTTTTACCTGCACACTGCCTCCCGCTGTTTCCCACATCTACAATCAATCAATCAATGTTTATTTATATAGCCCTAAATCACAAGTGTCTCAAAGGGCTGCACAAGCCACAACGACATCCTCGGTACAAAGCCCACATAAGGGAAAGGAAAAACTCACCCCAGTGGGACGTCGATGTGAATGACTATGAGAAACCTTGGAGAGGACCGCATATGTGGGTAACCCGCCCCCTCTAGGGGAGACCGAATGCAATGGATGTCGAGTCTAAGCAGTTAGCTACCAGCTGCCACCTACTGATATGGAGGAGTATTACACGGTTACTCTGCCGAGCTCGAGACAGCACCGACACTCAACAACAACACATCATTTGCAGACTATAATTACTGCTTTGCAAAAAATATTTTTAACCCTAATAGGTGAAATTAGATAATCTCCCACGGCACACCAGACTGTATCTCACGGCACAGTGGTTGAAAAACACCACACTAATGCATGCTTTAATTACAAGTGGTATAGATGATTCTAACGCCCTGCTTTCTGGTCTTCCTAAAATGGTTATTACACCTTTGCAATTACTCCAAAATTCAGCGGCACGTGTCCTGACGAAGACCAGAGGGCGGGCTCACATTACACCAGTTTTAAAATCCCTGCATTGGCTCCTCGTGTGTTTCAGGATCAATTTTAAGGTTCTTCTTATGGTTTATAAATGTTTTTATGGTATTGGGCCTTCTTATCTTTCAGATTTGCTTTTATCCTATGAGCCTTCCCGGGCCCTGAGATCTCCTAATTCAATGTTTTTCAACCACTGTGCCGTGAGATAGTCTGGTGTGCCGTGGGAGATTATATAATTTCACCTATCTGGGTTAAAAGTGTTTTTTGCAAAGCAGTAATTATAGTCTGCAAATGATGTGTTGTTGTTGAGTGTCGGTGCTGTCTAGAGCTCGGCAGAGTAACCGTGTAATACTCTTCCATATCAGTAGGTGGCAGCAGGTAGCTAATTGCTTTGTAGATGTCGGAAACAGCGGGAGGCAGTGTGCAGGTAAAAAGGTGTCTAATGCTTAAACCAAAAATATACAAAAGGTGAGTGCCCCTAAGAAAAGGCATTTAAGCTTAGGGAAGGCTATGCAGAACCAAACTAAAACTGAACTGGCTACAAAGTAAACAAAAACAGAATGCTGGACGACAGCAAAGACTTACAGTGGAGCAAAGACGGCGTCCACAATGTACATCCGAACATGACATGACAATCAACGATGTCCCCACAAAGAAGGATAAAAACTGAAATATTCTTGATTGCTAAAATAAAGGAAATATCGCTCAAAGACATGAAACTGCGACAGGAAAATACCGGAAAAAAGAGAAAAATCCACCAAAATAGGAGCGCAAGACAAGAACTAAAACACTACACACAAGAAAACAGCAAGAAACTTTAAACTGAGTTTCGTTTTTTAATGATGTCTGCTGGTGGTGTGCCTCTCCATTTTTTCAACGCAAAAAATGTGCCTTGGCTCAAAAAAGGTTGAAAAACACTGTCCTAATTATTCCCAAAGTCAGGACACAAAGTCACGGGATGGCATCTTTCCACCATTATGGCCCCCGTCTATGGAACGGCTTGCCGGAGGACCTCATGGCTGCGGAGAACGTTAATGTTTTCAAGAGCAGGCTTAAAGCCCACCTTTTTGATTTGGCTTTTACCTATTTTATTTTTTATCTCTACTCATTCATGCTATTTTACAAGTTTTATTATTGGCCGTGCTTGTGGGGACGCTTTTGTGTCAGCGTCCTGGTGGCCATGGTCTGATGGCCTCCTGGTGCAGATGGCTCCTGTGATAGTGTTTGCTCACATGTCTCCTCTGTACTCAGCCATGCAATCATTGCTCCATATATATGTGTGTATTAGAGATGCGCGGTTTGCGGACACAACCGCCAGATCCGCGGATTATCCGCGGATCGGGCGGTTGAAATTTAAAAAAATTAGATTTTATCCGCGGGTCGGGTCGGGCGGTTGAAATAAAAAAAATTAGATTTTAAATAGATTCAGGCGGGTGGCAGTTAAACCAATTCGGAAATATATATACATAGTTAAATGTTGTTACCCACATACGAAAAACGAGCAGGCACCTGCAGCATATGCCACAACAGAAGAAGAACCGAGGCCCCTTCCCCCGAGAGGGCCCCACCGGGAGCCGTAGCTGAGGTGATCCGCGAGAGGGGCCCGACGCACGTCCAGGGTCACCACCGCGCCCCCCGCACCGACACCCCGCCTCGTCCGCCTTCGCCGCGGCCGGCGTCACGCGCAGCAGGTAAGCAGCTTACCTGCCCGCCACCCCCGTGGCCGGGGGCTCGTAACAGGGGTCAATCCGCGCGCTCCGCCCGCGCAGCTTACCTGCCCGCCACCCCTGTTGCCGGGGGCGCGTAACAGGGGTCACTCCGCGCGCAGTGCGCTCACGAAAGGGGTGGGGCTCACCCTGGTTGATATAGACAGCAGAACGGTGGCCATGGAAGTCGGAACCCGCTAAGGAGTGTGTAACAACTCACCTGCCGAATCAACTAGCCCTGAAAATGGATGGCGCTGAAGCGTCGGGCCCATACCCGGCCGTCGCCGGCAGCGAGACGCGCTTGGAGGTGCGCTCAGCGCGGCTCCCATATGATTGCGCACTGGTGTGCGTCTGGGCCGTGACAGCGTGGCACGCATTGAGTGTCTGTGCTGCATTGGATCAGTCTCCTTTCTTTAACAGGCAAAAGCTTTATAACCTCACTAATGCCTTGCATCGTCTATATTAGATATATAACAACGGGCGGGTGCGGGCGGATGCGGTTTTGATTAAATCTTAGAAACGGGTGGATGGCGGATGGTTGACGACTTTCTGATGCGGTTGCGGATGAAATAATTGCCTATCCGCGCATCTCTAGTGTGTATATTGTGTGTGTTTGTGTTTGGCATCTGTGTGTGCTTGAAAGCATCATAATAATTGCCTCAATTCCCCCCAAAAATGGATTAACTGGCTGGAATATAAAGACAATATAACATACATCCATAAACATGGATGCATATGCAAAAGTGCAATATATTTATCTTTACAGTAATCTATTTATTTATATCTGCACCTTATTGCTTTTTTATCCTGCACTACCATGAGCTAATGCACCGAAATGTTGTTCTTATTTGTACTGTAAAGTTCAAATTTGAATGAGAATAAAAAGGAAGTCTAAATAACGGGGGATATGGGTTAACTTTGTAAAGCACTTTGCGTTGCATGTCTTTTATGTATGAAAAGCGCTTTATAAATAAAGTTTGATTGAAGGTCCAACAGAGTAGCTACCTTTGATGAGAAAGACCTTCTTGAGCCCCTCCGGGTAGTTCTCCTCAAACATGGTGAGAATCTGCGCGGCGACAATGGGACACACGTGACGGGTCAAAGGTGAACAAGACGGCGGCAACAAACCTCGCCGTAGGTCTCGATGGCGGGCTTCCACATGTGCTTGAGGCCGAGCCCCTCGCAGTCGTAGACGATGGTGATGGACTCCACGTTCTTGCTCAACTGTCAGCACAAACAAGTGGTCAGGGAAGGAGGGCACAAGGCGAGGACACGATCAGACCTTGCTAGATTGGCGCCGACACTCCCTCTGCAGGATCTCGATGTTCCGGATCTTGGTCCTCATGAAGTCCTGCTTGGTGGCCGACATCAGGAGACCTTTGGGGTCCAGCGGGCCAATCACGTCGTACCAGATCGGACTTCCCTCCTTGTCGTAGCCGCACATGCCGCCGGACACGTACTTCTGGATCACCTGACCGCGACATCGTGACCACGTCACAACAGGGTGACGGCGTCACAGAAAGACGACAACGAACCTCAGGCGGCGTCCAGTCGGAGATGATAGTGTCCACCTTCATTTTCCTCCTGAAGTCAATGTGCTGCACACACACATTATTGTATTTGTTACCTTCATGAGACCTCGGAAAAAAGCCTACCTCTTTAGGACCACCCTTTCTAGATATATAAAGATGTGTATTTACAACTATAATAATATATACATACTATGCAAATATTTTTTAAAAACTTGAGTTGGAATTTCACAAGAAAAAGGTCACAATTTCACAAGAAAAACTTGGAATTTTGGCAGTATCATAATAAGTTGTAATTTTACTCAACGCAAGTCAAAATAATAAAATAAAAAACTAAACATTGTGCAATATTATGATAAAATTTGGAATTTTACTCAACAGTTGCAATTTTACAAGAAAAGCTTAACATTTTGGCAATTTTATGAAAAGTCGACATTTTACTCGACAAAAGTCCCAATTTTATAAGAAAACTTTTAAAATTTTGACAATATTAAAAGAATCGGAATTTTTCTTGGCAAAATTATGACAAAAGTCATAATTTTACTCAAAAATTGTCACTATTTTACAAGAAAAACTTGGAATTTTGGCAGTATCATAATAAGTTGTAATTTTACTCAACGCAAGTCAAAATAATAAAATAAAAAACTGAACATTGTGCAATATTATGATAAAATTTGGAATTTTACTCAACAGTTGCAATTTTACAAGAAAAGCTTAACATTTTGGCAATTTTATGAAAAGTCGAAATTTTACTCGACAAAAGTCCCAATTTTATAAGAAAACTTTTAAAATTTTGACAATATTAAAAGAATCTGAATTTTTCTTGGCAAAATTATGACTAAAGTCATAATTTTACTCAAAAATTGTCACTATTTTACAAGAAAAACTTGGAATTTTGGCAGTATCATAATAAGTTGTAATTTTACTCAACGCAAGTCAAAATAATAAAATGAAAAACTGAACATTGTGCAATATTATGATACAATTTGGAATTTTACTCAACAGTTGCAATTTTACAAGAAAAGCTTAACATTTTGGCAATTTTATGAAAAGTCGAAATTTTACTCGACAAAAGTCACAATTTTATAAGAAAACTTTAACATTTTGACAATATTAAAAGAATCGGAATTTTTCTTGGCAAAATTATGACAAAAGTCATAATTTTACTCAAAAATTGTCACTATTTTACAAGAAAAAGAAAAAAAAAGGCAATATTGTGATAAGTCAGAATTTTATATGACAAATGTCACCATTTTGCATTAAAAAGTAATAATTTTAAAATAAAAAAGTAATAATCTTACGATAAAATATTGCAGTAATACAGAAACAGAAAGAATGAGAAATAGTTCCCAACTTTATAAGAAAAGTCGACACATTGTGAGAAAAAAAACTGCTTTTAGTTCATTTTTTTGTTGTTGAATCTTTTGTTTGTAATTGGTTTTTAATCTTCATTATTTACTTCAAGTTATCACAGTATGCCTCTTCATACATATTTATTTATATTAATTGTGGCCAAAGGGGGCGCATTTCAATTTCTTACACACACTTGTTATTTCACATATTGACCAGAGGGGGAGCACTTTTAAAAGCGACACACAGTCAATTAGAAAAATCCCTCCTTTTTGGGACCACCCTCATGTTGATAGATGTCACCAGCAGGGGTGCAAATGAGACATTCTCCATTAGATGCAATGTTATTGGGACCATGATTTATGTCATCACTTGTTCACACCTCCTCATATGGAAGATACTTTTCCTTCTTCATGTCTCAAGAAGGGTAGAAATACAAGAGCACGCACGCAGGCTATGTCAGCTCAAAGTGATAAGAGTGCTGCGCCACATGACAAAAAAAGACCAAAGACAAACCTTCCGGATCATGGCTTCAGCTTTGGCAACATTGAAGCTTCTCGCTGCAATAACAAAACCAAAGTTACTTTAATAAGACACGCCCACCCCTCATTAGTATGCACATGCCAATCTCACATGTAAAGTATCAGTTTCCCAACGTGGTAACAATTTCAATTGCAACTTCAAATCGTCCTCAAACTACAAAAAAACATCGGAAAACTACAAACCGTGTATAGCAATTGGAGGTGTGGCAATGCTACTCTTGGACCTTCAATACCAATAATGGAGCCTTAGGGTGTTGGACCATACCCATATTGATGTGATGTGATATCAGCACATGCTTTTATTTTGCAGAGTGGAATGTTAGAAAAGGCTGGATCAAGTAAAATAAACATAAAACAATGGTAGCTATTTTTACTCCCTGGCATTCAAATCCAGTTAGACAGGATATCTTGCTTGTTTTTATTTCTTCTTTTTATCCTTTATTTATTTATTACATTTGAGTATTTTAGGTGATATGTTCTGCACTTATTTGAAGGTATATTTTACTACTGTATTTTATTCATCCGTCCGTGTTACCATGTAAAATGTGACACTATGTGCCCATTTTCTTATGTCTGTACAGCACTTTGGCCAACTGGGGCTTTTTTTAAATGTGCTGTATAAATAAATAAACTGTATGAAAAACACAAACTTTATGACAGTGGAGTGTTGATTTGTTTGAATGATGTGGACACGTTTGTTACTAATTACTTTCCAAGAGGTTTCTTCCGCCTTGGGGACTTTGTATCTGATGTTCTGTGTACCTACACTCTGTCCTCCTCCTGTCTAGGCCTGTTGTGTGTGTGCATGTGGTACACAGAACCTCAATTTCCACACTTCTATTAGCCCCGGGTCCAGTGGACCCAGACATCTTATATGTAATATAAATGTGTGGTGTGTGGTCATTAAATATGTATTCTGATATATGTTCTTCACAGAAAATGAGCCAAAGTCAGTGAGTCTCAGTTTGAAAAAATTAATTAATTGTATCATTTTTCTTTTAATAAAAAATGAAAACGGGTCCCACAGACCTGAACACCACACAAGGGTGTTCCCAGGGCTCAGGCTGGTTTTAAACATAATGTACATGTCATCGTATGTCTAAAGCAGGGGTGCTCACACTTTTTCTGCAGGCGAGCTACTTTTCAATTGATCAAGTCGTGGGGATCTACCTCATTCATATATATCATTTATATTTACTTATTTATGAAATATATGTTTTTGTTAACAAGTTAAAGGTGTTTAATGATAATGCAAGCATGTTTAACACATATAGTTAATATTGTTAAAAAAATTAAAGGTGTTTAATGATAATACAAGTATGTTTAATACATATAGTTAATATTGTTAACAAGTTAAAGGTGTTTAAAGATAATGCAAGCATGTTTAACACATATAGTTAATATTGTTAACAACTTAAAGGTGGTTAAAGATAAAACAAGCATGTTTAACACATATAGTTAATATTGTTAACAACTTAAAGGTGGTTAAAGATAAAACAAGCATGTTTAACACATATAGTTAATATTGTTAACAACTTAAAGGTGGTTAAAGATAATACAAGCATGTTTAACACATATAGTTAATATTGTTAACAACTTAAAGGTGGTTAAAGATAATACAATCATGTTTAACACATATAGATTCCTTTCTTTCATGAAGACAAGAATATAAGTTGGTGTATTACCTGATTGTGATGACTTGCATTGATTGGAATCAGACAGTGGTGATGATAACGTCCGCGTTTTCGAATGGAGGAGAAAAAAAGTCCTCCTTTCTGTCCAATACCACATGAAAGTGGTTGGTTTTTGGCATCTTATTTGTCCAGCTTCCGTACTCCTTTGTATACACTTTACAAGAAATACATTGTCGGCAAACTCCGTAGCTTGCTAGCTTGTGCACGCCAGCTTTCTGAGACTCTTATTTTGGTAGCGCGGGCAGGATGAAGCAGAGCTTTTATTGTGCAACTGTGCAGTCGGTCTTTGGAGTTTTGACGACAGGTACGGCGCCAGAGTCTGTTGAAATAAAGTGTTTCTCGCCTTCCGGTCGGTAATTTTAATGATCTGGCAGCAGCCAGCGTCATCTCAGAAGACCCTCGGGTGCCGTGAATGTCAATCAAGTGACGAAAGTGACGTCATAGTGAAGATTTATGATCGCTCATTTTTAGGACTATTTTTTTAATGCCTGGCTGGTGATCGACTGACACACCCTCTGAGATCGACCGGTAGATCGCGATCGACGTAATGAGCACCCCTGCTCTAAAGTGTATCAAAATGTACATAGGAGGTGTGATGTCACCAAGTCAGCTATTGCTGCTTTTGTCAGGCTTCTGATTGGACAACAGGTGTGTGTGTTTGTGTGTAGACATAAACACTTTTGTGGCTGGAGATTGTTTCAACCCCAAATATGTGTCTTTGAAACTGGTGTGGACATGGCCTTAGACTGCAATGTTGTTTAATTAAGGACACTTATAACATATGTCCAGAGGTGGGTAGTAACGCGCTACATTTACTCCGTTACATCTACTTGAGTAACTTTTGGGATAAATTGTACTTCTAAGAGTAGTTTTAATGCAACATACTTTTACTTTTACTTGAGTATATTTATAGAGAAGAAACGCTACTTTTACTCCGCTACTTTTATCTACATTCAGCTCGCTACTCGCTACTAATTTTTATCGATCTGTTAATGCACGCTTTGTTTTGGTCTGTCATAGTGCCTGCGTTTCAATAAATACAGTCACTGGTGACGTTCACTCCGTTCCACCAATCAGATGCAGTCACTGGTGACGTTGGACCAATCAAACAGAGCCAGGTGGTCACATGACCTGACTTAAACAAGTGTAAAAACTTATTGGGGTGTTACCATTTAGTGGTCAATTGTACGGAATATGTACTGTACTGTGCAATCTACTAATAAAAGTTTCAATCAATCAATCAAAAGTGTGAAGGAAAAAAGACCCTTTTTTATTTCAACCGTACATCCCGTCAAAAGCCTAAAGACTGACTGCACAGTTCCTGTCTTCACAATAAAAGTGCCGCTCCATCGCGCCTGCGCTTTCAAAACAAGAGTCTCCGAAAGCCAGCGCAAACAAGCTAGCAAGCTACGGAGTTTGCCGCCAATGTATTTCTTGTAAAGTGTATAAAAACGAATATGGAAGCTGGACAAATAAGATGCCAAAAACCAACCACTTTCATGTGGTATTAGACAGAAAGGAGGAACTTTTTTTCTCCTCCATTTGAAAACGTGGACGTTATCAGCACTACTGTCTGATTACAATCAATGCAAGTCATCAGAATCAGGTAATACACCAACTTGTATTCTTGTCTTCATGAAAGAAAGGAATCTATATGTGTTAAACATGCATGTATATTCATTAAAACACCTTTAACATGTAAACAAAAACGGCAAAATAAATAAATATAAATTATATACTGTATATATATATATGTGTGTGTATATCAGAATCAGAATCAGAATCAGAATCAGCTTTATTGTCATTACGCAAGGTAACGAGATTGAGGCCATTCGATGTGTGCATGCTAGAAAAAATATATGTATATATATATATAAATGTGTGTGTATATATATATATATATATATATATATATATATATATTTATATATATATATATGATATGTGTGTGTATGTTACTCATCAGTTACTCAGTACTTGAGTAGTTTTTTCACAACATACTTTTTACTTTTACTCAAGTAAATATTTGGGTGACTACTCCTTACTTTTACTTGAGTAATAAATCTCTAAAGTAACAGTACTCTTACTTGAGTACAATTTCTGGCTACTCTACCCACCTCTGCATATGTCTAGCTTGTTGGCTATCGTGTGCTTAGCTGTTGTGTAGCTGCTAGCTCCAAGTAGCCTTTAGCCTACACTATTTACCTTGTCAATGACTTCACTAAAGACCAAGCTTGTGTGCGTAGTAACACAGACACGTGAACACAAGCTGCAAACAGGCCGTGCAGAATTCACTTATTGACTTAAAACTGGTTCTCAATGCTGACAAGACAAAACCTATGCTGTCTTCCAAACATTGGAAGGTGCCTCAAACGCACTCTTGAAGGGAACGCCATAGAAGTGGTGCATGAATATAAATACATTGGTGTTTTCATTGACTCGCTCACTTTTAAACCTTTTATTGATCAGCTTGGTGAAGAAACTAAAACCTAAATTGGGGTTTTTAGTCCGTAATACACAAAGAGGTTCATTAGGTCTTCCAAAAAAGTACGCGGTTTGTTATTCTTATAGCCAGACCTTCCGTAAACACACAGGTTGTCATGTGAAAACCTCTTGAGGTTGTAGCTGAAACCGTCAGGCACGGAAGTAAACACACAGAAATAACAAATTGCATAATTACCACTACACTCATACTTAATAATAATAATAATAATAACTGGGATTTATATAGCGCTTTTCTAAGTACCCAAAGTCGCTTTACATGTAGAGCCCATCATTCATTCACACCTGGTGGTGGTAAGCTACTTTCATAGCCACAGCTGCCCTGGGGTAGACTGACGGAAGCGTGGCTGCAATTTGCGCCAACGGCCCCTCCGACCACCACCTATCATTCATCAATCAATTCACCGGTGTGAGTGGCACCGGGGGCAAAGGGTGAAGTGTCCCGCCCAAGGACACAACGGCAGCGATTTTTGGATGGTAAGAGGCGGGGAGCGAACCTGCAACCCTCAGGTTTCTAGCACGGTTGCTCTACCCACTACTTGCCAACCCTCCCGGATTTTCCGGGAGACTCCCGAAATTCAGCGCCTCTCCCGAAAACCTCCCGGGACAAATTTACTCCCGAAAAACTCCCGAAATTCAGGCGGAGCTGGAGGCCACGCCCCCTCCAGCTCCATGCGGACCTGAGTGACGTGTTGACAACACACAACAAAAGCAGTTTGTCTGCCGTAAACAGCAATGTTGTGACACTTTTAAACAGGACAATACTGCCATCTACTGTACATGCATATGTGACCCACCCATAATGTGTCACATTTTTGTGTTGATTTATTTATTTTATTTTGTGGTTTGAATTCGTTTTTGGAGCTGTCATTACACATTTATCAGTATTCACATTGGTCAGTAGGGGGCAGTAGGGCGTTTCTTCCCAATTGAATGCTATCACCTGCAGACCGGAAGTGTCTTGTCATTCTGATGAGCGCGACCAGTCTGTGAACAATTGAAACGTCCTGTGTGCTTTTTCCTCCTGTATAACAGGTTAGTTTTGGTGAATCAACTCACTGAATAATATCCACGTGATCTTTATAAGTTTAAGTACACATTCTGATGGTGGAGCCTAACTCTAAACTGTTTGTGAGTTGTAGTTTGTATTTGTGAATAAATCCAGTGCACAGCTGCAGTAATCAATACAAAAAGGCGACGTGAGTGCGCAATGTTTATATAGGAACTTCTGATCCTAATTCAGACTCCCAAATTAGAGCTCCCGTTTTCTTTCTTTTTTCCCCAAATATTTTTATTGAATTTTGCAGACAGTACAGTATGATGGATCATGGCAACAGCAAGTTGAGGCATCTGCACATTTTACAATATGTAACATAGTAAACCCCACCCCTTACAGTACCCACCCACTTTAATTCCCAAGGTAATTGTCACCTAGTGCCCACAACAAATATAGACACACATGAATATATGCAAACTTAGATTCAATCAAACAAATATATTAAAGATAAACAAAAAATAAATAAGGTAAATAAATAAATAAATACTACATAAGATGTGCAAAAAATAAATAAATAATAATAATAATAATAATACTAATATAACGTAAAAGTAAATAAACACAGGGAGTGAGGGTCGGGGGGGGGGGGGGGGGGGCTTCAGCGGTCAGCTCTGACTCGAATCGCTTGGGGTGATGTCAAGCTTGTCTCTAATAAGGTCTAGGAGGGGGCCCCAAGTTTTATGGAAAGATTACACAGATCCTTTCTGAGAGAACCGAAGCTTCTCTAACTGGAGACACCGCAAGACATCTTGTATCCAACTGTTATGGCTCGGTGGAGACGCAAGCTTCCATTTAAAAAGAATTGTACGCCTAGCCAGCAGAGTGAGCTCCCGTTTTCTTATTGATTTTATAATGTATATTTGTATAATGTGTGTTTTCTGAAATAGTGACAGAAAATAGAACAAGGATGGACAATTCAACCCTTAACTCAACAATGAGTAGATGAGTGTTATGTGTGTGTATATGTGTAAATAAATGAACACTGAAATTCAAGTATTTATTTTATTTATATATATATATATATATATATATATATATATATATATATATATATATAGCTAGAATTCACTGAAAGTCAAGTATTTCTTATATATACCCTATATATATATCTTAACCACACCCCCAACCACGCCCCCGACCCCACCCCCGACCCCCCGAAATCGGATGTCTCAAGGTTGGCAAGTATGACTACACTTCAATTCAAAGACAGCATACGTCCAATCCAAACAATTAATTATAAATATGTTAGTGTTTTTTGATCAACTTGATCAAACCTTATGTAACTTTCCACAGTGCGAAATTACACAAGTATGTATGATCTGTGCTGATATTGTAATATTGGTATCGGCCAACACTCAAGGCTCCAATATCGGTATCATATCGGATGTGAAAGAGTTGAATCGGTACGTCGCTAAGTAAATAGGTTTTGCATAAAAAGGTGGTTGCGCATTGGCGTGGCTCAAAGTTTGTATGAGGTGAGGCCTGAGGCTACGTGGGGGTGGGGGTTGGGGGTGGGGGGGTGTCTTCAAACCGGTTCAGTTTCACCAAGCTAGAGTTCTCACGTGTTTTTCTTCTGAGCCACGAGGACTTTGTCCGTCTTGTTTAGCGCTAATATTGAAATAAGAAAAGGTCACACCGCGCGGGTGCAAGTCCTTCACATCAAATGTACCAACTTTTATTTGTCTGCAATGTTTGCTGTCCAAAGGGGCGCCTCGGAGGACTTTGCTGCTTTTTTTAACCTCCCTACTTCCGATTTGTAGTTCTTCACTTTTTAACAATGACATGACGTGACACATTTAAATACTTGTGTAGGCAAGTGTCAACTTGTCAAAACTTTCCTTAACATTCTGACCTGAAAAGGTAGTCATGCAGCAATTTGTGGGTACAAAATACTAATAGTCAAATAAGCGAATGTACTTTGTAATAGTTAGTCACTTTATGAAGTTGCATACATTTCTGAGGAAGGTCTACTAGAAGCTGCGATGAAGTCAAATAAAAACACCTAAATTAAACATGGTTGTTTTTGATAGTTCATTGATCCGTTCTTATCTTATCTCCGTTCAAGGTTAACGTGCACGAGCGTCTGCTTCTGTGTGTGTGTGTTAATGTGTGTGTGGGACTGACCTCGGAGCCAGCGTAACAAGTAGTGGTTGTGCTCAGCCGGAAGGTCTGGAAGGATGTCCTGGATTCTGACCCGAAACTGCAAGCACATCCATTTAATTGAGTCCAAAAACTAAATTTGTTTTCATTCTCTTGACACAATTCTTCTTTTTTTCATCACCACAAGCAGTGAAATGATCCTCAAATATAAAAAAAAATACATAAAATACGTAGGTAAATAGCAAAAGTACTTGTTTTTAGTGACACTCAGAACATATCCCCTTCATTATCTAACAGTCAAAGTAGAAGTAAACCAAGAAATGTATTATGGGTTTTACCTGGGCTAAAGCATCCCCTTGCTTGAGGCTCAAATCTCCGACACGTCCGCTCATGTTTGCTCTTTAACTTCCAGACGGGCAATGAACACCGCAGCCAAGAGGACAGGTCTAGGCGGGCAAAGCCACACCCCCTACACACACACACACACACACACACACGTCACAATGGAATTAATTCAGCAAGTCATTTTTCATGTCATTGCTGGTTTAAATCAACACGTTTGTCTCATTTATATTTTATGAATGGAGTACACATCAAAATACCAAAGACAATCCGAGATTTTTTAGTGACGTAAACAAAAGAAAACTAAATCCGGTCATGTAGTCATTAAAAATAATCCAAATAGATCTAAAGTTGGTGGTTTCAAACACTTTTATTATCTCTTCACATTTCAAATTTTTAAAGTCTTTTTGTCATTCTTTCCACCATGATATATTATATTTAGCTTTATTCTGGAATGAATCAGACATTTATTTCCTCCCGACGAATCCTTGTCAGCCTATCAAAAATATGAACTCTGCTTGTTGTTTTTCTTTAAGCTTTTTCACCAATGATTCCAAAAATAAATCTTCAATATTTAAAAAAAAAAAAAAAAAAAGAATCTATATGCATATTTTCAGAAGGTATGGACAAAAAAATAAGTTGAGATGAAGGAAAAAAAAAAAAAAGAAGAACTTTGGCCTGAAAGCTGGAACATGACGTGCATAAGCTTGGCGGAGCAGGTTGCATGGCGCTCCGCGGCGTGGTCTGCAAAAGATGCGACGCTGGTGACCGTGTGACTTTGAAGCTGCTACATTCAAGACAAACTTTTAGTGTACCATAAAAACATTTGCACCGTTTGTCTGCATGCTGAGGAACAGCAGCAGCCACAAAATGTTTGAAACAAATGTCACAAAATCCCCCAACATTCGCCATTTTTCCCCAATGTTGCCGCTGACTACGTTGTTTTTACGTGTAATGCCACTTGGTTCCCCACGGGGAGCCAGCGAGTCAGTCGTTTTGTAACCAACAACAAATAAAATGGTGGTTTTAGTTGCTTGCGATGAAAAGGGAGATTTTGTCACTTTTGAGCTAAGCCCTGAATGTAGTGCTTGAGTGAAAGTCATCGGGGAAGTCATTCATCTTGCAAAATGATCACATTCACTTTCGGGCCCGGATTCAAGCGTCAACGCTCCGGCGCTCCAGACAGTAGAATTCCATCAAAGGAGTTTGGGTCCAGCGTGACCTCGGGTAGTGTTTTCAAACATGTGCTCACCCACTCCTCAATGTGACAGTCGGAGGGACCCCGTTGGGTCCTGTGGAACATTCAGTAAGGCGCCGCCCCCAAGGAGGCCAGCAGGGGGGCCTTGAAGGCAGCATGGAGGGAAATGATGCTTTGAGATTTGGGCCTCATGTTGGGTCAGATAAAGCAGCTTTGGTGTTCCAAAGCCACCGCCCTCCAAAGGTTCCACTATGCCGTGTCGCCCTCTTGTGGGCGACTGCGTGTGCAACTACCTTGCCGGTCGTCGTAGTGTCCCGTTGTCATATACTGTGCGTGATGAAGAAGAGCAGCTCCATGTCCATTTGGGCCTGAGGCACACTGGCCCCGCCCCCGTGGATGACGGGGATCAGCGCGCTGTCCAGCTCGTTCATGTAGCGCTGAGCGAGGAGTCGCCCTCCACACCCTGCTTGGTACTCCACCTGTGAACACACACACACACACACACACACACATCAGCTACAACCGCACGCACGCCACCGCGAGCTCCTTACCATGTCGGCGCGTGTAGACACGCGGAGGCTGAGCGTGTTGATGCCGCTGGCGGTGAGAACGGCGAGATGGCGAGTCAAGGCGCCACACGCGGCCATCGCCATCTCTTTCTGGAAAACGCCGCAGGACGGCAGCACGGACGCCAGAGTGCAGTCCGGAGACGTAAGCTGGTAAAAAACCTGCGGGGACACTTGGGTCAGATCAGTCCTCACGAGTAACACGGACATATTTCTATGGGAACTGCACTTTTTTTGTGTTTTTAATTCTGACTGACATTCACAATCCTTACGTAAGACAAGAAAAGGTGTTTTTTCTTTTTTATGCATTCTAAATCGTAAATAAATGTTAGCAAAAGTCAGCTAACAATGGAGTCACTCTTTTCTGCCTATAAAACGCCTCCATCAAGGTTTTATCAACATGCTGTATTATGTAGTAATGCACATTCATATTAACGTGTAATATTGACATACAGGTAAAAGCCGGTAAATTAGAATATTTTGAAAAACTTGATTTATTTCAGTAATTGCATTCAAAAGGTGTAACTTGTACATTATATTTATTCATTGCACACAGACTGATGCATTCAAATGTTTATTTCATTTAATTTTGATGATTTGAAGTGGCAACAAATGAAAATCCAAAATTCCGTGTGTCACAAAATTAGAATATTACTTAAGGCTAATACAAAAAAGGGATTATTAGAAATGTTGGCCAACTGAAAAGTATGAAAATGAAAAATATGAGCATGTACAATACTCAATACTTGGTTGGAGTTCCTTTTGCCTCAATTACTGCGTTAATGCGGCGTGGCATGGAGTCGATGAGTTTCTGGCACTGCTCAGGTGTTATGAGAGTCCAGGTTGCTCTGATAGTGGCCTTCAGCTCTTCTGCGTTTTTGGGTCTGGCATTCTGCATCTTCCTTTTCACAATACCCCACAGATTTTCTATGGGGCTAAGGTCAGGGGAGTTGGCGGGCCAATTTAGAACAGAAATACCATGGTCCGTAAACCAGGCACGGGTAGATTTTGCGCTGTGTGCAGGCGCCAAGTCCTGTTGGAACTTGAAATCTCCATCTCCATAGAGCAGGTCAGCAGCAGGAAGCATGAAGTGCTCTAAAACTTGCTGGTAGACGGCTGCGTTGACCCTGGATCTCAGGAAACAGAGTGGACCGACACCAGCAGATGACATGGCACCCCAAACCATCACCCAACCATGCAAATTTTGCATTTCCTTTGGAAATCGAGGTCCCAGAGTCTGGAGGAAGACAGGAGAGGCACAGGATCCACGTTGCCTGAAGTCTAGTGTAAAGTTTCCACCATCAGTGATGGTTTGGGGTGCCATGTCATCTGCTGGTGTCGGTCCACTCTGTTTCCTGAGATCCAGGGTCAACGCAGCAGTCTACCAGCAAGTTTTAGAGCACTTCATGCTTATCCATATCGGTTTCAAAATTATCGGTATCAGTTTCAAAAGTAAAATGTACGACTTTTTTAAACGCCGCTGTGTACACGGACGTAGGGAGAAGTTCAGAGCACCAATAAACCTTAAAAGCGCTGCCTTTCCGTGCCGGCCCAATCACATAATATCTACGGCTTTTCACACACACAAGTGAATGCAAGGCATTAGTGGTCAACAGCCATACAGGTCATACTGAGGGTGGCCGTATAAACAACTTTAACACTGTTACACATATGCGCCACACTGTGAACCCACACCAAACAAGAATGACAGACACATTTCGGGAGAATATCCGCACCGTAACACAACATAAACACAACAGAACAAATACCCAGAACCCCTTGCAGCACTAACTCTTCCGGGACGCTACAATGTGTATGACCTGATTCTGATGACTTGCATGGATTGGAATCAGACAGTAGTGAAAACAACGACCACATTTTCAAATGTAGGAGAAAATAAGTCCTCCTTTCTGTCCAATACCACATGAAAGTGGTTGCGTTTTGTCATCTTATTTGTCCAGCTTCCATACTCCTTTTTATACACTTTACAAGAAACACATTGGCAGCAAACTCCGTAGCTTGCCAGCTTTCTGAGACTCTTATTTTGTTAGCGCAGGCAGGATGAAGCAGCGCTTTTATTGTGAAGACAGGAACTGCGCAGTCCTGCGCTCCCCCAACCCCGCCCACCTCAACCTCCCCATGCTCTCTCAGGGAGAGCATGTCCCAAATTCCAAGCTGCTGTTTTGAGGCATGTTAAAGAAAATAATGCACTTTGTGACTTCAATAATAAATATGGCAGTGCCATGTTGGCATTTTTTTCCATAACTTGAGTTGATTTATTTTGGAAAACCTTGTTACATTGTTTTAATGCATCCAGCGGGGGACATCACAACAAAATTAGGCATAATAATGTGTTTGTAGGAGCCTAAATGCTGTTTAAGTTCATTTACATTTTTATGGAAGGTGCTTTATGTTTATTCAGCCAAAATGGGACTATTTAATTTATTTGCATAATACGAAAATGTATA
The DNA here is from genome assembly GCF_033978685.3 of Nerophis lumbriciformis. NCBI lineage: Eukaryota > Metazoa > Chordata > Actinopteri > Syngnathiformes > Syngnathidae > Nerophis > Nerophis lumbriciformis. The sequence goes on along the minus strand of NC_084579.2, from coordinate 4,122,392 downwards.
TATTTGCATGCTTAGAATAGTTATAAGGTACACTTTATTTGTAATTATTACATTTGTCTAAATTTGATGATGTAACTCTTTGATTGCATATATGGCGGAAGGATCTGTGTGGTTGGTTGGTTTTTGGACAGAGTGCATTATGGGTAATGGCAGTCAGGTGCGGGGTAATTGAGCCACAGTTTTTTGACCTCACTCTTACTTTTTCTCACTCTTACTTTTTCTTAGTCTTGCTTTTTCTAACACATATTGTATCAAACTCTCTTTATTTTGCCATTCATTTGTTCCCACATCGTTATTGTTTTACGTTTTTGAATAATTAAGTGACAAGTAAACGATACAAAACGAAGAGGAGCGTCTGGAGTTTGTTTGTTGTTGCCGAAGCAAGCGGAGCCATGAGAAAGTAGAGGAGCGTCAAGCTAAAGGCTTCATTAGGAATCTACAGTGTTAGTTCCACGACTGTATATATCGGTATCGGTTGATATCGGAATCAGTAATTAAGAGTTGGACAATATCGGAATATCGGCAAAAAAGCCTTTATCGGACATCTCTAATCACAACATTCGACTTTCCCTTAAATACAAACGCTAATACTCATGGCAGACTTCATGACAACCAACAGAGACTACCAGAGGTGGGTAGAGTAGCCAGAAATTGTACTCAAGTAAGAGCACTGTTACTTTAGAGATTTATTACTCAAGTAAAAGTAATGAGTAGTCACCCAAATATTTACTTGAGTAAAAGTAAAAAGTATGTTGTGAAAAAACTACTCAAGTACTGAGTAACTGATGAGTAACATACACACTCATATATATATATATATATATATATATATATATATATATATATATATATATATATATATATATATACATACATATACATTGATATATACAGTATATCATTTATATGTATTTATTTTGCTGTTTTTGTTTACATGTTAAAGGTGTTTTAATGAATATACATGCATGTTTAACACAAAGATTCCTTTCTTTCGTGAAGACTAGAATATAAGTTGGTGTATTACCTGATTCTGATGACTTGCATTGATTGTAATCAGACAGTAGTGATGATAATGTCCACGTTTTCAAATGGAGGAGAAGAAAAGTTCCTCCTTTCTGTCTAATACCACATGAAAGTGGTGGGTTTTTGGCATCCTATTTGTCCAGCTTCCATATTCGTTTTTATACACTTTACAAGAAATATATTGGCGTCAAACTCCGTAGCTTGCTAGCTGGTTTGCGCTGGCTTTCGAAGACTCTTGTTTTGAAAGCGCAGGCGCGATGGAGCGGCACTTTTATTGTGAAGACAGGAACGTCCTCATGTGCGGTCAGTCTTGAGGCTTTTGACGGGATGTACGGTTGAAATAAAAAAGTATCTTTTTTCCTTCACACTTTTGATTGATTGATTGAAACTTTTATTAGTAGATTGCACAGTACAGTACATATTCCGTACAATTGACCACTAAATTGACCCCAATAAGTTTTTCAACTTGTTTAAGTCAGGTCATGTGACCACCTGTCTGTTTGATTGGTCCAACGTCACCAATGACTGCATCTGATTGGTGGAACGAAGTGAAACGTCACCAGTAAGGCAGGCACTTTGAAGGTCTGTCTGACAGACCAAAGCAAACAAAGCGTGCATTAACAGATCGATAAAAATTAGTAGCGAGTAGCGAGCTGAATGTAGATAAAAGTAGCGGAGTAAAAGTAGCGTTCCTTCTCTATAAATATACTTAAGTAAAAGTAAAAGTATGTTGCATTAAAACTACTCTTAGAAGTACAATTTATCCCAAAAGTTACTCAAGTAGATGTAACGGAGTAAATGTAGCGCGTTACTACCCACCTCTGGAGACTACTTTGGGACAAACAATGATCCAGTTTTAGCAGCTGTGTGCTAAACAGAGCCAACTTTAGTGAAACACTAAGCGTCATGTAGCAGTATTGCTTAGTGTTGAATAAGATACAGAACAATAAACGAGAAGAGGGCTTCTCTGCTTAGGCTGCTGCGCTCGTGACGGACAAGTGGAAGACGAATGGACGGATGGAGATGTAAATGGCGTATCGTTGGCCATATTTTATGACTTTGAATGCATGTGTTCTTGTTTTTCACATAGGGATTGTGTATGATAGGCAGAGGTGGGTAGTAACGCGCTACATTTACTCCGTTACATCTACTTGAGTAACTTTTGGGATAAATTGTACTTCTAAGAGTAGTTTTAATGCAACATACTTTTACTTTTACTTGAGTATATTTATAGAGAAGAAACGCTACTTTTACTCCGCTACTTTTATCTACATTCAGCTCGCTACTCGCTACTAATTTTTATCGAACTGTTAATGCACGCTTTGTTTTTTTGGTCTGTCAGACAGACCTTCAAAGTGCCTGCGTTTCAACAAATACAGTCACTGGTGACGTTTACTCCGTTCCACCAATCAGATGCAGTCACTGGTGACGTTGGACCAATCAAACAGAGCCAGGTGGTCACATGACCTGACTTAAACAAGTTGAAAAACTTATTGGGGTGTTACCATTTAGTGGTCAATTGTACGGAATATGTACTGTACTGTGCAATCTACTAATAAAAGTTTCAATCAATCAATCAAAAGTGTGAAGGAAAAAAGACCCTTTTTTATTTCAACCGTACATCCCGTCAAAAGCCTAAAGACTGACTGCACAGTTCCTGTCTTCACAATAAAAGTGCCGCTCCATCGCGCCTGCGCTTTCAAAACAAGAGTCTCCGAAAGCCAGCGCAAACAAGCTAGCAAGCTACGGAGTTTGCCGCCAATGTATTTCTTGTAAAGTGTATAAAAACGAATATGGAAGCTGGACAAATAAGATGCCAAAAACCAACCACTTTCATGTGGTATTAGACAGAAAGGAGGAACTTTTCTTCTCCTCCATTTGAAAACGTGGACGCTATCATCACTACTGTCTGATTACAATCAATGCAAGTCATCAGAATCAGGTAATACACCAACTTATATTCTTGTCTTCATGAAAGAAAGGAATCTATATGTGTTAAACATGCATGTATATTCATTAAAACACCTTTAACATGTAAACAAAAACGGCTAAATAAATATAAATTATATACTGTATATATATATGTGTATATATATATATATATATGTATATGTGTATATATATATATATATATATATATATATATATATATATATATATATATATATATATATATATATATATATATATATATATATGATATGTGTGTGTATGTTACTCATCAGTTACTCAGGACTTGAGTAGTTTTTTCACAACATACTTTTTACTTTTACTCAAGTAAATATTTGGGTGACTACTCCTTACTTTTACTTGAGTAATAAATCTCTAAAGTAACAGTACTCTTACTTGAGTACAATTTCTGGCTACTCTACCCACCTCTGATGATAGGCAACATTCCCCCCAAAAATGTCAGTTCCCCTTTAATATCAGTGAAGGCTTCACCTCAGAGCATCTGATGACATGACCATCACACTCAAACTCTGCATCCTGCTGCATTCTCGCACTCCACACGCCATCCAGACTTCGCCCGTCAACGCCGCTCGTCATCCTGTCCAGCAGATGACAACAGACTTCAAAGACATTAAAGTTCTTCCGATATGCGGCCATCTTTGCGGTGTCGTCCTTGTTACCCAGTGTTGACAGGTGGCGTCCAGTCAACCCAACGCACGGTGACATTTTCCCGGATTTCCCCGCCGTCTGTCTTCCCGCAGGCGATGTGGAAGTCGGTCTGTTCGCGCAGAGCCGTGCGCAGGGCGTCCATGGTCTCTGGAGGCATCTGGACCATGAGGCCATCTGTCAGGCCGTAACAAAGCAGGGTCAGCTGGCAGCGAGCGCCACAGAGAACAGAAACGCCTTCCTCACCTTCCACGATGCTGGACTTGGCGATGAACCCCGACGAGGCTTTAAGCGCGCCGTTGAAGACCACAAAGCTGGCCCCCGTCACTGCAAGAGCACAGGGAGCGGAGTTTCAATCACGTCGCCAAGAGCCACATCAGCTTTACTGCTGCGCCAAGTAAAGATGGAGGACCACTGATGGCGTCCACCTGTGCGTGTCTTGCCGGGCATGCTGCTGGCCTGCGTCTGGTAGCTCCCGTCTTCGTTCTGGACACACACCAGGTGGGAGTCGGCCTGCGAGCTGAAGCTGGCGCCGATGCTGATGACGTGCTCGTTGGAGCCGGTCACCACCTTCAGCATCTGGAAAACACGCAGAGCAAGGTCTTCCAAAACGCCAACATGGCCGACGACATAGTTTACCCCTGTGGTAAATTTTAAATGTGCTTTATAAATAAAGTTGATTTGATTTGATTTGATAGGACTCTATAAGACAGGGGTGCTCACACTTTTTCTGCAGGCGAGCTACTTTTCAATTGATCAAGTCGTGGGGATCTACCTCATTCATATATATAATTTATATTTACTTATTTATGAAATATATGTTTTTGTTAGTAAGTTAAAGGTGTTTAATGATAATGCAAGCATGTTTAACACATATACCGGTAGTTAATATTGTTAATAAATTAAAGGTGTTTAATGATAATGCAATCATGTTTAACACAAAGTTAATATTGTTAATAAATTATAGATGTTTAATGATCATACAAGCATGTTTAATACATATAGTTAATATTGTTAACAAGTTAAAGGTGTTTAAAGATAATGCAAGCATGTTTAATACATATAGTTAATATTGTTAACAAGTTAAAGGTGTTTAAAGATAATGCAAGCATGTTTAACACATATAGTTAATATTGTTAACAAGTTAAAGGTGTTTAATGATAATACAAGCATGTTTAACACATATAGTTAATATTGTTAATAAGTTAAAGGTGTTTAAAGATAATACAAGCATGTTTAACACATACAGTTAATATTGTTAATAAATTAAAGGTGTTTAATGATAATGCAATCATGTTTAACACAAAAGTTAATATTGTTAATAAATTATAGATGTTTAATGATCATACAAGCATGTTTAATACATATAGTTAATATTGTTAACAAGTTAAAGGTGTTTAAAGATAATGCAATCATGTTTAATACATATAGTTAATATTGTTAACAAGTTAAAGGTGTTTAAAGATAATGCAAGCATGTTTAATACATATAGTTAATATTATTAATAAGTTAAAGGTGTTTAAAGACAATACAAGCATGTTTAACACATATAGTTAATATTGTTAACAAGTTAAAGGTGTTTAATGATAATACAAGCATGTTTAACACATATAGTTAATATTGTTAATAAGTTAAAGGTGTTTAAAGATAATACAGGCATGTTTAACACATATAGATTCCTTTCTTTCATGAAGAGAAGAATATAAGTTGGTGTATTACCTGATTCTGATGACTTGCATTGATTGGAATCAGACAGTGCCGCATTTTCGAATGGAGGAGGAAAAAGTCCTCCTTTCTGTCCAATACCACATGAAAGTGGTTGGTTTTTGGCATCTTATTTGTCCAGCTTCCGTACTCCTTTGTATACACTTTACAAGAAATACATTGGCGGCAAACTCCGTAGCTTGCTAGCTTGTGCACGCCAGCTTTCCGAGACTCGTTTTGTTAGCGCAACTGTGCAGTCGGTCTTTGGAGTTTTGACGACAGGTACGGCGCCAGAGTCTGTTGAAATAAAGTGTTTCTCGCCTTCCGGTCGGTAATTTTAATGAGCTGGCAGCAGCCAGAGTCATCTCAGAAGACCCTCGGGTGCCGTGAATGTCAATCAAGTGACGTCATAGTGAAGATTTATGATCGCTCATTTTTAGGACTATTTTTTTAATGCCTGGCTGGTGCTCGACTGACACACCCTCCGAGATCGACCGGTAGCTCGCGATCGACGTAATGAGCACCCCTGCTATAAGACATTAGCTTGGCGTCCATGTGACTCGATGACAGACGGCATCTCACACCTCGTTAAAGCTGCTTTTTGGGACGTCGATGTAGCTGTGGCCCATCTCCATGTGGATCCTCAGACCCGCCACAGATGACAGACTGTACTGGTAGTTCCTCAGGTCCTTCAGGGCACAAAGTAGCAGGTTAGTTCTTGCTTTGTGTTTAGCAACTCGGGAGAGGCAGGATATGGCTTCAATTGGTATCGCCATGCAGGCTCCTACAATATTGATATGTATCCTGGTATATTATCTGGAGGGATGTAACAGTATCAAAATCTCACAGTACAATATTATCACGGTATTAAGGCAACGGTACGATATTACTGTGGTATATGTCCAAAGAAATGTCTTAAAAATGCCACAATGTGTAAACTGTATACTGTAATTGATCAAGGGTTGTCCCGATACCAATAATTTAGTACCGGCACCAAAATGTATATCGCTACTTTTCCAAATAAAGGGAACTACAAAACATTTCAATATTGGCTTTGTTTTAACAGAAAATCTTAAACTACATTAAACACTCAGTCAAAGAACAATTTTACAAGGGTAAAATATAAATTAAAAGGCATCGACCCTGAAGGGAACGTCTTCCCTGTGCTCCTCGACTACGGTCTGCACCGGACCGAACAGCAGGACACGTGTAACAACTACACTACTACCTGAATGGTACTTGTAAGAAACTAAAGTTTATTCGCCGCCATGGTTAGAAGGGGCTTTGCCCCGTGGAGGGACTTTAGCCGGTAGAGAGAATGCTACAGTGCGTTGAGGTTGCGTTCGTTCGCTTGTCGCTGTCAAATTTGCAGGACAGAGTGAGAATGTGTCAACAACATCAGGGTTTCCCGCAGCGCTTTGTTGTTAAGGCGGCCGCCTTAACAACAAAGAGCCACCGCCTAAACTAAAGTCTTAACAAGCTGCTGCGCTTAGTTCTGCCTTAATCATTAGTAATGTAGCAGCCTAGTTTTGAATGGCAGGCAATATAACATTTACATAATACAAATCAACTACAGGCTTCCCAAATGCTGTAATAAATTAAGCATGATGAGTTGAACATATGTCAGCATGTGGCCCCACTTTTAACTCTTTTTTTCAAACGCTTATTGCAAACGCTTACTTACAGTAAGTCATTAATTTGACTTATTAAGTCATAATTTTGACATTATTTTGTTTTAGTAAATTAGTAAGTCAAAATATTGACTTACATAGTCCTAATAATGACATACTTAGTATCTCAGGTAACTAGGACTGTTTTGTGTATTGTTTTTACTTTACGGAAAACATATCGAGATATATATCGTATATCGGCATTCAGCATATGGAGCGGAAAACACAACTAAAAATTGTAGGCTTCTTCACGCGACGAAGTCGGCCTACTTCACCACAGTTTGTAGTCTATTGCCCCCCCAGGCTCTGGTGGCAGCGATGACATGGAGACGTGATGGCGACAGGCCGAGTTACGCTGTTCCTTACACCCACCCACCCCATACCTGCCAACTTTTGAAATCAGAAAAACCTAGTAGCCAGGGTCCAGGGGCCGCAGGCCCCGGTAGGTCCAGGACAAGGTCCTGGTGGGGGGTTCAGGCTTCGCCCCCCGACGCAAAATGATTATTAGCATTCAGACAGGTTAAAATGTTGCTAAAACCATCACTTTTCTATCAGTCACAGTGACTTTTCAAAACAAAAATATTACAGCAAAAATCATATGGGTTGATTGACATGTTTATTCTGTAAGCTAACTTCAATAGTTTGAAATTATTTTGACAGTTAATGCCAGTTATCCTGTCAACCTTACACAAGACTTCAATTTGTTAATTGAAAGTATAAACAGTATAAACACTTTTTACAGTAAACAAATGGTAAAACAGTACTAAACAATTCCATAAAAAAAAAAATTGGTGTCATTATTAACTTTCTGTCCAAGCTTGTATAATCTACTGCCTTGTTCAATTGTAAAAAATATTCTGTGCCTAAAATTCACATTTCTATCACAATTATCATACTGTAAACATGGTAAGCTAACTTCATTAAAATTAATAGTCCTGTCAATAGCATGGAATTACAATTCAAATGTAGTTTTTTTGTAAGCCTTTCAAAAGAATTCAAAATATGAAAAATTAATGAAAATTAATTTAAGCCATCAGACACTTGAAAAGTGGCACATCACATCTCTAATGTAATCATTTTAACTTTTCAACAGGAATAGCACTGCAAAAATATTAAGGACATACTTCTGTATTTTGGTAGTTATGCTGTCAACATTTAACAAGATTTCTTCAACTTGGACTTCCATCCATCCATTTTCTACCGCTTATTCCCTTTTGGGGTCGCGGGGGGCGCTGGAGCCTATCTCAGCTACAATCGGGCGGAAGGCGGGGTACACCCTGGACAAGTCGCCACCTCATCGCAGGGCCAACACAGATAGACAGACAACATTCACACTCACATTCACACACTAGGGCCAATTTAGTGTTGCCAATCAACTTATCCCCAGGTGCATGTCTTTGGAGGTGGGAGGAAGCCGGAGTACCCGGAGGGAACCCACGCAGTCACGGGGAGAACATGCAAACTCCACACAGAAAGATCCCGAGCCCGGGATTGAACCCAAGACTACTCAGGACCTTCGTATTGTGAGGCAGATGCACTAACCCCTCTGCCACCGTGAAGCCCAACTTGGACTTGAAAGCATAGATAGTATAAACACTTTTAACAGTATAACAGTACTAAACAATTCCAATAGATAACATTGGTGTCATTACCTTTTTGTGGCTAAAATCCGAAAAACGTTGAAAGTTTTCCACTTGTATCGCTAGCAACGGCATTAGACTTGTGTTCTTTTGTCCCAACGTGGTCTTTTACATCGCTAATTCCTCCATGTCCGATCGAAAAATCTTGTCTGCACAAGGTGCAATTCGCGTAGTTTTCACCCTTTTTGGAACGGATAATTATTCCCGGATAGGCTTTTGAATATTCTTCACGGAATGACTGCAGTTTTCTTTTCGGTTTAAGACTCGTTTGCGATTTTTCTCCGGCTGATTCCATGATCGTTCGCTCGTTTGGAAACAATGGCAACAGGTGCCTCGTGCTTGGCAGCGGTGCTATAAATAGCCTCGCGCATTTAAAAAAAAAAAATTTTTTTAATTAATGAAAAACCGTATTTTTTATCACTGCAACCGTAACCCGGAATAGGTTGATGAAAACCGTACTAATTACGGGAAAACCGGAGTAGTTGGCAGGTATGCCACCCCTTTCCCCGGTCCCCTCCCCCTGGAGAGTCACCACCTGGACTAACACATTTTCTGGGGGAAATACTGAACATGATAGTATTAAAAGCTCCATCGTTCATATCACGCAACCCTACTGCTACCTAACTTTATTTGTGCTGTCATGTGATCAGCCGCTGTAAATGTTAATATTGTGCATACTGTGACTTACAGCCAGTAAGTTCATGATGGTGTGTCCGGTCTCTCGATACACCGACTGACGAAAACGCACACTAACGGGTGTTGTGGGGTACACTGCAAAGGAGCACAGAGGTTATTGGACATAACCACGGCAACTAAAAAGGTTGCAGAGACACTGACCGCTGTATTCAGAACCAAGCCGTAGAAGCAGCCTGAGGGGGAAGACTTTGGCCCAGGGAACCTCCAGCTTCTGAATCAGAAGGCCGAAGAGGAAGGGCTGTGTGGGGAGAGTGAGGTCCTCCAGAGGCTGACAAGTTGGAGAGAAGAAGAGCATTCCGGCATGTTCTTTACTGCCCAGGAAACTGCTGGTGAAAGTCACGTTGTCCATCTCCTCCACAAACTTGCCTGTGAGAAGACATCATGAGCGCACGTGGTCGGACACCGGGTGGTCTCGAGAGCGCCGCCCACCTCTTTGTGCGTCCTGCTGAACGTTGAGACACAGCGTGAAGATGTCTCTGGGTAAGCTCCTTTCATCTGGCACGCACTCCAGCAGGAAGACCAGCTCTTTCTGGCCCAGGGCCTGCAGCCCGTTGGAGCCAAAGCACCAGCAGTGGCGACCGCCGTCTGGATCCGTCAAAAACATCCGGGGGGTGATTAGCCGGCAAGTCACCGGACATCGCGCTTGACTCACATGCGACCAACTTGACGTTGACCAGCAGGTTGGCGTTGAGGACGAACGTCAAAGGTCGAGGACCTCCCTCCTCTAATAGGTGGCGGATCTGGCAAGGGGCGGGGCTTTCCTCCACTAAGGCATCTAGAAACACAGCAGAGCACATGTTGACTGGAATGTATAGATTTGTCTACAAAGATGCTTCAAGGATGTTTCATGTATTTGTAAGTCAATATGCAAATAAAGGCTTGGTCACTCTGCCAATCGCACCACCCCTGGCACACGTCACACCTGCACTCCAGCATGTTTGGTGTGATAGCACTGATTTGAAAGGTGGGCCGGGGGGCGGCTCGATTGCAGTCATAGATAGTTCCTCGCAAGTTCTTAATGATCATTAGTTACTGCTAGGAATGTAACATTATGAAAATGTCACAGTTATCGTGACCAAAATGATCACGGTTATTATCATCATGGTATTGTTGTGTGCGCAAAAAGTACTTATATACACACTGAAATCTTTTCACCAGGTTTTTCTTTAATTAGCTAAATTAGACACTTAGAAAATGTCATGTCTGTGTAATCATGTTTTGTTTTAAGTCATGTTTTGTTTAGTTTCTGGCTTTTCACTCCCTTGTCTTGTTTGCATGATTACCCATTAGTTTCACCTGTTCCACGTTTGGACTCATTGTGCACTCTTGTTGGTCACCATAGCAACCATTAGTTTTCACCTGTCACGTCACGCACCTGTTTCACGTTTTGAGTCACGCACCTGCTTTCACTAATCATGTCCATAGTATTTAAGTTCATTCATTTTCTGTTGTTCGTCCTGACGACCTCACCACATTTATGCTCTGTCCATTTTTTCATGTCCATCGTTCACGCTGCTCCTTTTTTGTCCATGCCAAGTAAGTTTTCTTTATTCAAGCCATAGTTTGCAAGTTTTGTTTAATTGTTCATAGTTTATTCTCCGCCACTGTGCGCGCTTTTTGTTTGATCCTTTTTTTGTATTTATAGTTAATAAATAAATCATGTACCTTCATTCCCGTCTCGCCCGTGCCAACTTTCCGTTGCATCCCGGAAAAGCAAACACCCAAGATCAAGTCATGACAGAAAATCTACTATTTTGCATGTTTTGTTTCTTATGCTTCACTTGAGTGTTTTAGTCTTAGTATTTTATGTTTTAAAATATAGTATAAAATATTGCTTTGTACCGTAGCACTTTAGGATTTACCTACATGAAGTGTGTAACAAATCTCTATTATATTTCTTATTTCTGACGGGCATTGTGGTGTCCTACTCTGTTCAGCGGCCTGAAGGCACCGTAAAAACACAGCCATAGCACAGCTTGTAGGTTCAATGTGCACAATTAAATACATCTCAGTTGCTCAGACGTTATCGAGTTTACATCATTTTAAATTGGGGTATGGGACATGAATACCTCTCGTTTTCGTGTTAGCATTTAAGCGAGCGTGCATTCGTCTGCGCTTCCTCATGTAACTGTATTGTTGTTTGTTTTAACTTTGTGTGAATTACTTTGTAGACTCTTTTGAAAAAAAAAGGTTTCCGTTTTAATAAAAAAAAAGATAATCAACGTGATTCACAATAATAATAAAATACAAAGACTCAAAATGATCCGAAAGTCAAAGCCCATAGCACGCTTGTTTACTCACGACTACAGTCGATGTTTCATTTCATTAATTGTCCTAAGTAATTGATGAGTCGCCACCTTGCACAAAATATCTAGAACTTGAAACAAGCCTGGAAATAAGTTATTTTAGTGACGCAGCAGAATCCAAGACTATCGCGTCACGAAGGACCGAGCGTGTTTGTACGCCCTAAGAGACAAAAGCAGCCACCTCCTGCTCCGTCCTCCCCGGTGGTGATGAGCAGAGGGGGAAGTTGGTCCTCGCCTTCCGGCAGCAGACTCGAGGTCCTCCTCACTGCAGAACCAAGTCCAGCCAGCAGGGTGTAGTGCCAGGGACCAGATGCAGGAGGGGGCGCCACCTCCGGAACCTCCGGAACCTCCGGGCTCGCCCTGCCACCGCCGCCCTCTGCCTCTGTGGAGGTTGGCTGATAAGACACAGTGGGTTACTTCCGTGCCTTCCTCTTCAACGTCATCACCATCAACATGGGTGTATTTTTTTTTTAAAACACACTTGTTGCGTTTTATATATTCTTTTACTTTATAGGTAACTGAGAGCTCGAGCCAGGGTGAGGATTTTCCACAACTTGGCAGGAAAAAGTGGTTTTCTTTTGTTTTTCTGTGGCTCGTATCCATTGTATGACATCACAGTGTTATCTTCCTTCTGCCAGGAGTATATTTTTAGTTTTGTTTATTGACTTTAGTTGACTGACAACTAGTCTTCTGACTGACCTTACAGTTAACTTACCGGGGTTTGTGTCGGAGCGCCGGCAAACTCATGTGTGCTCCTCGGGGGGTTTGCCACCGACAGCTTGGTGGTGTCTGCCACTTCGCCGTTGGGCAGGATGCCGTCCGCGAACCAGACCCGTTTGTGTTCGCGAGGGCAGCCTGGAAGAAAGAAGCGGGGGGGAATGACGTAAAGCGGCTGTTAAGGGTCGCTCGTTGCACATGGAGTGTCGTCGCACCGACGTCATCGGTTACGTAAATACGTCGACGCCGTTTTTGTGCGTCGATGCGTCGCATATTTACGTCACACTACCGTCATGGCGGAGCGCAAAGCAGACGATGCGAGCGAGGGGAAAAAAGCACGCCAAAAGTCGTCAAAAGTGTGGGAGTATTTCAATAAACGGCCTAATAATGTTGTAGCGGCGAACAGCTGTCTCGTCAGCTGAAGCGCGAGCTCGCAACCGTGGCTGCTGAGCAACAAGCCAAACCCCACTTAATAAAATTATATTTTATCTTAGAGCACATCCGCATCCCTATTCACCTAGGCAACCCCAGGAAATGTATATAATTCGGCATTATTTCGGCCAGTCGGCTTACCGTATTTTCCGCACTATTAGCCGCACCTAAAAACCACAAATTTTCTCAAAAGCTGACAGTGCGCCTTTTAACCCGGTGCGCTTTATATATGGATAAATATTAAGATTCATTTTCATAAAGTTTCGATCTCGCAACTTCGGTAAACAGCCGCCATCTTTTTTCCCGGTAGAACAGGAAGCGCTTCTTCTTCTACGCAAGCAACCGCCAAGGTAGGCACCCGCCCCCATAGAACAGGAAGCGCTTCTTCTTCTACTGTAAGCAACCACCCGCCCGCGTAGAAGAAGAAAAAGCGCGCGGATATCACCGTACGTTTCATTTCCTTTATGTGTTTACATCTGTAAAGACCACAAAATGGCTCCTACTAAGCGTCAGGGATCCGGTTCATGAAAAGACGCAATCTCTCCATCCACACACGGATTACTATTTCACAGCAACTGATATTCCTGTGAAACGCACCGTGGATACAACGGGAGCACGTACGGTGAATATTCGCACCACAGGGAATGAGAAGTCATCCTTCACTGTGGTTCTAGCTTGCCATGCTAATGGCCAGAAACTTCCACCCATGGTGATATTCAAAAGGAAGACCTTGCCAAAAGAGACCTTTCCAGCCGGCGTCATCATAAAAGCTAACTCGAAGGGATGGATGAAGAAAAGATGAGCGAGTGGTTAAGGTAAGTTTAAGTTTACGCGAAGAGGCCGGGTGGCTTTTTTCACGCAGCTCTGTCCATGTTGATATACGTATATTTGTGATTGCACATTTGCGTACATTTTGGGAGTGAACAGAGTTGTTAGAACGCTGGTTTTTAATATATTATTAAAGTTTGACTGACCTATCTGACTGTTTTTTTGACATTCCTTTAGCGCAGTTAGATGCGGCTTACAACACCGGGCGGCTTATAGGTGGACAAAGTTTTGAAATATGCCGTTCATTGAAGGCGCGGCTTTTAACCCAGGGCGCCTTATGGTGCGGAAAATACGGTATATGATCAGAATCGATCAGTTTACGTTCACGCGCAGATAAAACGCGGCGCGCTCCCGTCTCATCTGCTGGTGCGCGAGCCCGGTAATTAGACCGCTGTGTCAAATCAAGGAGTACAAAAGACGCCAGCGCAGAGTGGAAAAAGGTTTAGTTCGTTACAGAAAACCCAGAGTTGTGCCAAAAGTGTACCAAAACCAATAGCTGAACGGACAACCGGTAAGATTGCACTTTAGTTGTCTTTGTGGGTGTGGCGCACCTGTTGCGCTGGTGAGATGGGGGGGGTGCATGTAGCGTGCTTAGTCTGGAGCCTAAATACACACGGTGTTTTGTGTAACTGTTGTTTAGTAAGGAAGTGTTGATATTCTTTGCTTAGATTGATAAATGTTGGAGCAGTTTGCTTCATCAGGAGGGTGAAGTCGCTCAATTTAAAGTGTTGGATTTAACTGTGTTGGATCATTGGCTGCTGGTGAGGGCATAGAAAAAGGGGCATTTTTCTACCAGTAGACGGCGTTTAAGATTGAGTGTTTCACTGCTAATTTAATAATATATTTATATTGAATATGGATTTTAAATATGTATCTAAATAGGTGGTTAATTGGTTAGGTATTTATGTATTTGCATATTGGGTTTTCTGCTGCATTTTATCTATTGTGTTTCTGGGTTTAAATGTATTTTATATGTATCTTGGTGCATTTATGTTGAGACAATTTATTTAAAATCTGTTTTAACTTAAAGGGAAAAGATGTGTCCATTTTCTTGCACTTGTTTAATGGTTAAGAGTTTGATTGCCTAATTAATAATTGTAAATTATGGGATTGATAATTGATTGATTTTTTACAGCATGTTAATCTTGTGGTGTTTTGTCCTTAAAGGTTTTTCACCTACTAAAGAAGCTAAAGGCTACTAAAGAAGCTAAAGGCTACTAAAGACAGCTAATGACAGCTAAAGAAACTAAAGTCTACTAAAGTCTACTAACACTGCTAAAGACTGCTAAAAAGACTAAAGAAGAAAAAAGAAGCTGTTTCTTCGTTGGAAAAACTGTTGCAAACTAAAGGAAAATAAAAGGAAAAAGTAACTACGGTCTGGTCTTTTGAGTGAAATCCAGAAGCCACATTCAGCATTGGTACATCCCTTCAAGTGTGGGATAAGCACAGTGAAAAAAGCAAAACACTTGACAGTTGTTGTATGCACACTGTGTCGAGCGGAAATGGCCTATCATAGCAGCACAACGGCTATGAACGAACATTTGAAAAGAAAACACCCGACAGCGTTCTTGCCATCACCATCAACTAGTCAATCGTCCGCGTGAGTATACGTTGTCATCATTACACAAAAACATGAATGTGTCATTTGTATCTGCGTTGTAAATTCATAAACTAAAACACCGTTTCGCTCTGAGAGGCGCGTTTGGCGTGCCTGTTCAGTGTTTACAAAGACGCGCTCCTCTTTAACGCTAACGTTAATTAGTTGTGCAAATACCTTTTACAACATTAACAGTTACATATACTATGTACAAACGAACAATTAACTTTCACTTTAATCATACTATCATTGTTGTGTTATTAAGCAAAATAAGCAATACTTTTACTTTTGTTGAAATGTTTACACTGTTACAGAATATTTCGTTTTGCACTTTTTTGTATTGGATGTTTATCTTTAATTTTGCCCATTTTAAAGCAAAATAAGCAATACTTTTACTTTTGAAATGCTTATACTATTGCAGAATATTAAGATTTGCACTGGATGTTTACTTTTATATTTGCACATTAAAAAGCAAATAAGCTACTTTTAATTTTGTTAAATGTTAAAAGTTTTAAATGTTTACATTGTTACAGAATATTTTGTCATGTTGTTGTCAATGTTGACTGAGTGGCCATACTTTTTTTTTTGTAAATAAGTCATGCCTTTTGAAAAAACTGGCCTAAATTTATTTTTTCATCTTCATTTTAAATAAAAAAATTATCGGTAAAAGGAAAAATAATCTATAGATTAATCGAAAAAAATAATCTATAGATTAACCGATTAATCGAAAAAAAAAAATCTATAGATTAATCGATAGAAAAATAATCGTTAGCTGCAGCCTTACCGTCGTTGTTTGGGTGCTTGAGCACCGACACGGGCACCATGACTGTGGGCGGGGGAGAGTTGAGGGTGCCGGCGGCGCGGGCCTGCTGCAGGGGCGGGATGGTGCTGCAGTACTCAGATGGTACGTTGGGGTTTGGATTGGGCCCCGTGGGGCTCATCATCCGCTCTAGTGCCTGGGCTGCAGAGAGAACCACAATGTCATAAAAGTCATGCAACCCCATGGACATGATTCATCCATTATCAATAACAGATGGATCTATGTTGGTATCAAAATCAAAACACAGGTTTGGTCATGTCAGATTTCAGTGAAAATCCAGGTTAACAGCATGGAGTCACCCTCCATTGACAAACAGTGATATTGTACATATATTGATTATGTACAATATGCTGATGACACCCAACTCTACATGCCCCTAAAGCTGACCAACACGCCGGATTGTAGTCAGCTGGAGGCGTGTCTTAATGAAATTAAACAATGGATGTCCGCTAACTTCTTGCAACTCAACGCCAAGAAAACGGAAATGCTGATTATCGGTCCTGCTAAACACCGACATTTATTTAATAATACCACCTTAACATTTGACAACCAAACAATTACACAAGGCGAATCAGTAAAGAATCTGGGTATTATCTTCCACCCAACTCTCTCCTTTGAATCACACATTAAGAGTGTTACTAAAACAACTCTCTCCTTTGAATCACACATTAAGAGTGTTACTAAAACAACTCTCTCCTTTGAATCACACATTAAGAGTGTTACTAAAACAACTCTCTCCTTTGAATCACACATTAAGAGTGTTACTAAAACAACTCTCTCCTTTGAATCACACATTAAGAGTGTTACTAAAACAACTCTCTCCTTTGCGTCACACATTAAGAGTGTTACTAAAACGGCCTTCTTTCATCTCCGTAATATCGCTAAAATTCGTTCTATTTTATCCACTAGCGACGCTGAGATCATTATTCATGCGTTCGTTACGTCTCGTCTCGACTACTGTAACGTATTATTTTGGGGTCTCCCTATGTCTAGCATTAAAAGACTACAATTGGTACAAAATGCGGCTGCTAGACTTTTGACAAGAACAAGAAAGTTTGATCATATTACGCCTATACTGTATATACCTTTATATACATATATACATATATATATACCTATACTGGCTCACCTGCACTGGCTTCCTGTGCACTTAAGATGTGACTTTAAGGTTTTACTACTTACGTATAAAATACTACACGGTCTAGCTCCGTCCTATCTTGTCGATTGCATTGTACCATATGTCCCGGCAAGAAATCTGCGTTCAAAGAACTCCGGCTTATTAGTGATTCCCAGAGCCCAAAAAAAGTCTGCGGGCTATAGAGCGTTTTCTATTGGGGCTCCAGTACTATGGAATGCCCTCCCGGTAACAATTAGAGATGCCACCTCAGTAGAAGCATTTAAGTCCCATCTTAAAACTCATTTGTATACTCTAGCCTTTAAATAGCCCCCCTGTTAGACCAGTTGATCTGCCGTTTCTTTTCTTTTCTCCTCTGCTCCCCTTTTCCTTGTGGAGGGGGGGGGGGGGGGGGGGCACAGGTCCGGTGGCCATGGATGAAGTGCTGGCTGTCCAGAGTCGGGACCCGGGGTGGACCGCTCGCCTGTGCATCGGCTGGGAACATCTCTGCGCTGCTGACCCGTCTCCACTCGGGATGGTGTCCTGCTGGCCCCACTATGGACTGGACTCTTACTATTATGTTGGATCCACTATGGACTGGACTCTCACAATATTATGTCAGACCCACTCGACATCCATTGCTTTCGGTCTCCCCTAGAGGGGGGGGTTACCCACATATGCGGTCCTCTCCAAGGTTTCTCATAGTCATTCACATCGACGTCCCACTGGGGTAAGTTTTTCCTTGCCCTTATGTGGGCTTTGTACCGAGGATGTCGTTGTGGCTTGTGCAGCCCTTTGAGACAGTTGTGATTTAGGGCTATATAAATAAACATTGATTGATTGATTGATTGATAAACATGACGCAGCATCATTGAGGCAGCACAAGGACACACAGCTTGTTGCAATGCTGTCAATCACGCAGCATCATCATCTCATGCCTCCTGAGTCCTGCCCCCCCCAGGAATACATAAAAGCATCCTCCGGGCCAATGACGTCAAGCAGCAGTTAAAGACATACCAGCGAGTATAAGGAAGTGCATCCAAATATTCTATTCCAAGGGAAGTTGTGTCATGCAAAAGTCCCTCACCTCAGCAGACAACGCGTGTCCGTCACATAGCCGTCCGACTTTTGTTTTTGGCGTCGGCGCCCGCTAGCCTGGGACGTGTGCGCTCAGCCTGTGCTAGGCTGCACACGGCTATGAGGCATAAGGCGCGGAGGGAGGGGAGGGAGCGAGGGATAGCGTCAATCCGCTCCAGCATGCTGGCTACGCAAAGTGGATGGGCCGCTTTTTTCTTAATTTAGACTGCCAGCGTCACAGGCGAACTGTTTTTAGGCAGGTTCTCTAACACACACACACACACACAAACACACACACACACACACGCACACACAAACACACACGCGCGCACACACACAGAACCAAGGACGAACGGCAGCGTCCCGCCATAACTCTCCCTCTCTCCTCTCCCGCCCCCCTGCATGTCCACACTGCAGTGGAGTACACTAAAAGGGGAAGTCTGCTTTTAACCACAAGAGCAAAAATTATTTTTGATTATGCGGCGCCTCGGAGGACCTTGACGTCTATATGTGAAATATTAATACAACTGCAGAATGAGGAGTGCTGCTATGTGGGGACAAGAGTGAGTCACTTCCAGGCTTAAAAAGGAACTTTTTTTCCATGTAACAAGAAATTAAAAACATCAGCGAGTGTGCAAATCATGATATATAGTGGCCAAACTACAAGCCCTTTGTCAGGTTTTATTATCAAGTAAACATAACATACAGACAGTATTTTTTTTTAACCTACAAACTCCAAAAGATTTGAACACAAAGTATAAAGGTTTTCAGTAGAGATGTCCGATAATATCGGACTGCCGATATTATCGGCCAATGAATGCTTTAAAATGTAATATCGGAAATTATCGGTATCGGTTTCAAAAAGTAAAATTTATGACTTTTTAAAACGTCGCTGTGCGGAGTGGTACACGGATGTAGGGAGAAGTACAGAGCGCCAATAAACCTTAAAGGCACTGCCTTTGTGTGCCGGCCCAGTCACATAATATCTAAGGCTTTTCACACGCATAAGTGAATGCAAGGCATACTTGGTCAACAGCCATACAGGTCACAATAAAAAAAACTGCCATATTGTCACGGTGACTTCTCCCGTTTTATCAACAATTTCTTCGTTCCTTGCAGCACTCATTTTCAGTTTCTCTTCTCACTCAAAAGAATCACTGCGAGACAACAAGATGACGCAACCAAATGTGATAGTTGATACTGCCTTAGTTTGTATTCTAATTTTCGGTATCAGGTACCATAAGGCAGGAAAAGTTCCTTTTTTATTTTGTATAAAAGGATTGGTGATTTTTGACAGAGAGACCAATTAACTGCTCAGGAGGTTTTTACAGTTAATCTATCTTATTAGACTATCATCTTGTAGTTTACGATATTCAACTTTTTCAAAAATCCTCACGTTTTAAGAGCTCCTGAATTTGGGGGGTTTATCAGCTATAAACTATAATCAACACATGCGGTCCTCTCCAAGGTTTCTCATAGTCATTCACATCGACGTCCCACTGGGATGAGTTTTTCCTTGCCCTTATGTGGGCTCTGTACCGAGGATGTCGTTGTGGCTTATGCAGCCCTTTGAGACGCTTGTGATTTAGGGCTATATAAATAAACATTGATTGATTGATTGATCAACAATATGAAGAAAATGAATAATACCCTTGAAAATTTTTCAATCAACAGAATATAATAAAACGTTCACCTTCTAAATCAGGGGTGCTCATTACGTCGATCGCGATCTACCGGTCGATCTCGGAGGGTGTGTCAGTCGATCACCAGCCAGGCATTAAAAAAATAGTCCTAAAAATGAGCGATCATAATAAATCTTCACTATGACGTCACTTTCGTCACTTGATTGACATTCACGGCACCCGAGGGTCTTCTGAGATGACGCTGGCTGCTGCCAGATCATTAAAATTACCGACTGGAAGGCGAGAAACACTTTATTTCAACAGACTCTGGCGCCGTACCTGTCGTCAAAACTCCAAAGACCGACTGCACAGTTGCACAATAACAGCTCTGCTTCATCCTGCCTGCGCTACCAAAATAAGAGTCTCAGAAAGCTGGCGTGCACAAGCTAGCAAGCTACGGAGTTTGCCGACAATGTATTTCTTGTAAAGTGTATACAAAGGAGTACGGAAGCTGGACAAATAAGATGCCAAAAACCAACCACTTTCATGTGGTATTGGACAGAAAGGAGGACTTTTTTTCTCCTCCATTCGAAAATGCGGACGTTATCATCACCACTGTCTGATTCCAATCAATGCAAGTCATCACAATCAGGTAATACACCAACTTATATTCTTGTCTTCATGAAAGAAAGGAATCTATGTGTTAAACATGCTTGTATTATCTTTAACCACCTTTAAGTTGTTAACAATATTAACTATATGTGTTAAACATGCTTGTTTTATCTTTAACCACATTTAACTTGTTAACAATATTAACTATATGTGTTAAACATGCTTGTATTATCTTTAACCACCTTTAAGTTGTTAACAATATTAACTATATGTGTTAAACATGCTTGTTTTATCTTTAACCACCTTTAAGTTGTTAACAATATTAACTATTTGTGTTAAACATGCTTGTATTATTTTTAACCACGTTTAACTTGTTAACAATATTAACTATGTGTTAAACATGCTTGTATTATCTTTAACCACCTTTAAGTTGTTAACAATATTAACTATATGTGTTAAACATGCTTGTTTTATCTTTAACCACATTTAACTTGTTAACAATATTAACTATATGTGTTAAACATGCTTGTATTATCTTTAACCACCTTTAAGTTGTTAACAATATTAACTATATGTGTTAAACATGCTTGTTTTATCTTTAACCACCTTTAAGTTGTTAACAATATTAACTATTTGTGTTAAACATGCTTGTATTATTTTTAACCACGTTTAACTTGTTAACAATATTAACTATGTGTTAAACATGCTTGTATTATCTTTAACCACCTTTAAGTTGTTAACAATATTAACTATGTGTTAAACATGCTTGTTTTATCTTTAACCACCTTTTAGTTGTTAACAATATTAACTATTTGTGTTAAACATGCTTGTATTATTTTTAACCACGTTTAAGTTGTTAACAATATTAACTATATGTGTTAAACATGCTTGTATTATCTTTAACCACCTTTAAGTTGTTAACAATATTAACTATATGTGTTAAACATGCTTGTTTTATCTTTAACCACCTTTAAGTTGTTAACAATATTAACTATATGTGTTAAACATGCTTGTTTTATCTTTAACCACGTTTAACTTGTTAACAATATTAATTATATGTGTTAAACATGCTTGTATTATCATTAAACACCTTTAATGTATTAACAATATTAACTATATGTGTTAAACATGCTTGTATTATCTTTAACCACCTTTAAGTTGTTAACAATATTAACTATATGTGTTAAACATGCTTGTATTATCTTTAACCACCTTTAAGTTGTTAACAATATTAACTATTTGTGTTAAACATGCTTGTATTATTTTTAACCACGTTTAACTTGTTAACAATATTAATTATATGTGTTAAACATGCTTGTATTATCATTAAACACCTTTAATGTATTAACAATATTAACTATATGTGTTAAACATGCTTGCATTATCATTAAACACCTTTAACTTGTTAACAAAAACATATATTTCATAAATAAGTAAATATAAATTATATATATGAATGAGGTAGATCCCCACGACTTGATCAATTGAAAAATAGCTCGCCTGCAGAAAAAGTGTGAGCACCATTGTTCTAAATGGATCTAGAGAAATAAATTAGCTTAAAAATAATTTATTGATATGCGCCTGCATGTCCAGTGAGGTCAGAAGGATTGGGCAGGATCATCTAGTTACACAAGCAAACGCTGAACGTAAACAAGTAGCTGAGAGCGCCATGTCTGCTCTCACGCATAAACAAAAAGGACAAACCCCTTTATACATGTGGAAAAAACCTGCTCAGCTCTATTTTTGTGTAGTAGTGACTGGCAAGAACACAAAAAAAGCGCTTACCTCTGTGCAAGGTGTCGAAGCAGATCACGCACACGCGCGCCTCCTTCTCCAAGTACTTCAATTTGCACTTCCTGTTGCAGCACGCTGCGCAGTACACCTGCCGCAAGCAGAAAGCACATCAATGACAAGTGAGTGTGTATGTTGGGAACAATAAAAGCATCCCAAACCGTCCTCTTAATGCTCTTTTAATCAGTGTGGCCTTGAAGAGCTTAACTTGCGGGTCGCACGGTTCAGTGATTTGTATGCGGGGCGGAAAAAGACGGGGCGTTAACTCATGCTCTACGCTGCCATCAATCCTTCAACCGGGTTTAGAACAGGCTGCTAATCTCTTTTCTTTTTCCAAAACAAACAAGACTGAAAGGAGGACGGACTTCAGCGATAAAACACTGTAGTGTGCCTATCAGGCCACTAGTTGGCAATGACACTATCATACCTGCCAACTTTTGAAATCAGAAAAACCTAGTAGCCAGGGTCCAGGGGTTGCAGGCCCAGGTAGGTCCAGGACAAAGTCCTGGTGGGGGGTTCAGGTTCGCCCCCCGACGCAAAATGATTATTAGCATTCAGACAGGTTAAAATGTTGCTAAAACCATCACTTTTCTATCAGTCACAGTGACTTTTCAAAACAAAAATATTACAGCAAAAATCATATGGGTTGATTGACATGTTTATTCTGTAAGCTAACTTCAATAGTTTGAAATTATTTTGACAGTTAATGCCAGTTATCCTGTCAACCTTTCACAAGACTTCAATTTGTTAATTGAAAGTATAAACACTTTTTACAGTAAACAAATGGTAAAACAGTACTAAACAATTCCATTAAAAAAAAAATTGGTGTCATTAACTTTCTGTCCAAGCTTGTATAATCTACTGCCTTGTTCAATTGTAAAAAATATTCTGTGCCTAAAATTCACATTTCTATCACAATTATCATACTGTAAACATGGTAAGCTAACTTCATTCAAATTAATAGTCCTGTCAATAGCATGGAATTACAATTCAAATGTAGTTTTTTTGTAAGCCTTTCAAAAGAATTCAAAATATGAAAAATTAAGGAAAATTAATTTAAGCCATCAGACACTTGAAAAGTGGCACATCGCATCTCTAATGTAATCATTTGAACTTTTCAACAGAAATGGCACTGCAAAAATATTAAGGACATACTTCTGTATTTTGGTAGTTATGCTGTCAACATTTAACAAGATTTCTTCAACTTGTACTTGAAAGCATAAATAGTATAAACACTTTTAACAGTATAACAGTACTAAACAATTCCAATAGATAACATTGGTGTCATTACCTTTTTGTGGCTAAAATCCAAATTTATTCTAGTCCATGCTCAATTATTGCCTCCGTAAATAAAACTTCGGCATTTATCACATCCAAAGAATCTGTTTGGGCGACGAAAAACGTTGAAAGTTTTCCACTTGTATCGCTAGCAACGGCATTAGACTTGTGTTTTTTTGTCCCAACGTGGTCTTTTACATCGCTAATTCCTCCGTGTCCGATCGAAAAATCTTGTCTGCACAAGGTGCAATTCACGTAGTTTTCACCCTTTTTGGAACGGATAATTATTCCCGGATAGGCTTTTGAATATTCTTCACGGAATGACTGCAGTTTTCTTTTCGGTTTAAGACTCGTTTGCGATTTTTCTCCGGCTGATTCCATGATCATTCGCTCGTTTGGAAACAATGGCAACTGGTGCCTCGTGCTTGGCAGCGGTGCTATAAATAGCCTCGCGCATGGCATTCGGGATGGCTCGATAGGAAGTTACGGGAAGCAGTGTCGATTGTCATTGTTGTTACGCGATTTTGTGATTAAAACTTTAAAAAATATTTTTTTTTTTTAAATTAATGGAAAACCGTATTTTTTATCACTGCAACCGTAACCCGGAATAGGTTGATGAAAACCGTACTAATTACGGGAAAACCGGAGTAGTTGGCAGGTATGCACTATGCAAGGCAGGGCTGCCCGCAGTGTTGCCAGTTGTCAGTGCACACTGCCCACAGCTGACATGTTCTTTTTGATAGAACTTGTCAAGCATGTCTGAAGCACATAACCCACGCCAAGCAATACTATACCAAACGTGAGCTTAAAATGTGACGTAGGGCTGCACAATAAAGCAATTATCGCGATGGACACGAAATCGATATCAATAAACAATGCCATCCATCCATTCATCTTCTTCCGCTTATCCGAGGTCGGGTCGCGGGGGCAGCAGCTTAAGCAGGGAAGCCCAGACTTCCCTCTCCCCAGCCACTTCGTCCAGCTCTTCCTGTGGGACCCCGAGGCGTTCCCAGGCCAGCCGGGAGACATAGTCTTCCCAACGTGTCCTGGGTCTTCCCCGCGGCCTCCTACCGGTCGGACGTGCCCTAAACACCTCCCTAGGGAGGCGTTCGGGTGGCATCCTGACCAGATGCCCGAACCACCTCATCTGGCTCCTCTCCATGTGGAGGAGCAGCGGCTTTACTTTGAGCTCCCCCCGGATGGCAGAGCTTCTCACCCTATCTCTAAGGGAGAGCCCCGCCACCCGGCGGAGGAAACTCATTTGGGCCGCTTGTACCCGTGATCTTGTCCTTTCGGTCATAACCCAAAGCTCATGACCATAGGTGAGGATGGGAACGTAGATCGACTGGTAAATTGAGAGCTTTGCCTTCCGGCTCAGCTCCTTCTTCACCACAACGGATCGATACAGCGTCCGCATTACTGAAGACGCCGCACCGATCCGCCTGTCGATCTCACGATCCACTCTTCCCTCACTCGTGAACAAGACTCCAAGGTACTTGAACTCCTCCACTTGGGGCAAGATCTCCTCCCCAACCCGGAGATGGCACTCCACCCTTTTCCGGGCGAGAACCATGGACTCGGACTTGGAGGTGCTGATTCTCATCCCAGTCGTTTCACACTCAGCTGCGAACCGATCCAGTGAGAGCTGAAGATCCTGGCCAGATGAAGCCATCAGGACCACATCATCTGCAAAAAGCAGAGATCTAATCTTGCAGCCACCAAACCAGATCCCCTCAACGCCTTGACTGCGCCTAGAAATTATGTCCATAAAAGTTATGAACAGAATCGGTGACAAAGGGCAGCCTTGGCGGAGTCCAACCCTCACTGGTAACGTGTTCGACTTACTACCGGCAATGCGGACCAAGCTCTGGCACTGATCATACAGGGAGCGGACTGCCACAATCAGACAGTCCGATACCCCGTACTCTCTGAGCACTCCCCACAGGACTTCCCGAGGGACACGGTCGAATGCCTTCTCCAAGTCTACAAAACACTATAAACACAACAAATAAACAATGCATTTGGTAAAAAGGTTAGATGTTTTATTTTTTTCACTTTGTCAAAAGAAACCACAAGTTGCAAAGCAAGTTTGGTTGCATTCACCAAAGCACTGGCTCTGTGGTAACCGAGCAA
This sequence comes from Nerophis lumbriciformis, assembly GCF_033978685.3. Lineage (NCBI taxonomy): Eukaryota > Metazoa > Chordata > Actinopteri > Syngnathiformes > Syngnathidae > Nerophis > Nerophis lumbriciformis. The sequence goes on along the minus strand of NC_084579.2, from coordinate 4,096,716 downwards.
CGCGGGAAGTGATCACTGATTAGAGCAGTGCTTCTCAAATATTTTCCGTTACGCCCCCCCCTTACAAAGAAGAAAATATTTTGCGCCCCCCCCCCACCATGATTATAAATAGTATGATTTGTTTATAAAATTGTTTTAACTATACCTCTGCATAACATTGCAAGCTTATTAACATTAAAGGAAACAACACACCGGTCTTTTTTTTTCTCATCTCCCACCGTGGTTACAGTGAAGCCAAGTGCTTCATTGGCTTCATCATATTCTGGTACGGCAAAAAAAAAAAACATGTTCCCCTGGCATCGCACCACAATTTGAGAAGGACTGGATAAGGGGGAGTGACGCGCTAACAGCCAATTAGGTGACAGTATCACATACTTGCCAACCCTCCCGAATTTTCCGGGAGACTCCCGAAATTCAGCGCCTCTCCCGAAAACCTCCCGGGACAAATAATCTCCCGAAAATCTCCCGGTTTTTAGCCGGAACTGGAGGCCACGCCCCCTCCAGCTCCATGCGGACCTGAGTGAGGACAGCCTTTTTTCATGACGGGAGGACAACAGGGTGACAAGAACTAAATCATCCAGACTAGGGATAAATTGTATTACTATGTTTATCTTACCTACAAATAAATATATTTGTTAATTTTAAAAAAACAACTAAATACATTTTTACTATATTTTGCTAAAAACATCAAAATTAATTGTATTTTTATTCTTACCTACAAATAAATATATTTGTTAATTAAAAAAAAATAAATAAATACATTTTTACTATATTTTGCTAAAAACATCAAAATTAATTGTATTTTTATTTGTATTTTTTCTGATTCCTTATTACATCCAGCCATAGAATTATACATTTAAATAAACATGTTTGAAATAATTAATTTAAAATGACCATATCTAACTATTAAAATAATTGCTTGTTTATCAACAACTTTAGCATTTTATTCATTACATTTTGAAGCTCTCAGAAGCCAAGTTATGTTATATTAAGATTTATTTATGCAAGTTTGAAGTATCAATTATCTAAACACAGTTTTGTTTGCATATTTTCAGGATGTGTATATATATTTATATATATATATGTGTGTGTATGGAATGCTTGACTTGGTGAATTCTAGCTGTCAATATACTCCTCCCCTCTTAACCACGCCCCCAACCACGCCCCCACGCCCCGAAATCGGAGGTCTCAAGGTTGGCAAGTATGCAGTATCAACTATCACATTTGGTTGCGTCATCTTGTTGTCTCGCGGTGATTCTTTGAGTGAGAAGAGAAACTGAAAATGAGTGCTGCAAGGAACGAAGAAATTGTTGATAAAACGGGAGAAGTCACCGTAACAATATGGCAGTTTTTTGGATTTTTTTTTTTAAACGGACCGTAGTCAGACCAAGGCGCTCATAACCAGTAATGCCACACCACCCTTGAGCTACGATTGCATTTTGACACACTTTTTTACACTTTAAGCATTTCTAATGTATCCCTTGTTTTTGCACTTTAATTTTAAGAGGTTATTGTTAAGTGTTCAATGTGATTTGGTTTACATTGAGTGTTACATGGTTGTGTTCACATGCATTTTCCTTTCTGCCTTGATAGCTGAGGGGTAGTGATGGGTCCGGCAACACCGATGCATCGGCGCATGCGTCGAGCTCATAGAGCGAAACCCTGTGTCGGTGCGCGTACCGCTTTTAGAAAGTCACGTGACCGATCATGAGCTGTTTTGGTCACGTGACTGATACGCCAACTGTGTCGCACTGACGCCTCCTCTGTGCCCTGTGAGCGGCTCTTTTCTACAGCCGGAGAAATAATAACGAAGAAGAGAAAGCGCCTAAAATTGAATACGGTGGAAAAACTGTTTTGTTTTTTTTTAAATAAAAATGAGTAAAAAAAATAAAATAATCATTTCCAGGTCCACAAGCATCCTCATTCACAACACGTTCTCTTAGATTTCCATGTTATGATACATGTTCACATTATTTATTGACTGTATCTAAAAAAGACAAAAAATATATTTTTATTTAAATGAAGTTATGAAATAATCCTAAATGAAATACAATGACTTGGTTTATATTATTGTATATACTAGGGCAGTGGTTCTCAACTTTTTTTCAGCAATGTACCCCCTGTGATTTTTTTTTTAATTCAAGTACCCCCTAATCAGAGCAAAGCATTTTTGGTTAAAAAAAAAAGATAAAGAAGTAAAATACAGCACTATGTCATCAGTTTCTGATTTATTAAATTGTATAACAGTGCAAAATATTGCTCATTTGTAGTGGTCTTTCTTGACCACTACAAATGAGCAATATTTTGCACTGTTATACAATTTAATAAAAAATAACTAAAAACGTGTTGAAAAATAAACAAGTGATTCAATTATAAATAAAGATTTCTACACATAGAAGTAATCATCAAATTAAAGTGCCCTCTTTGGGGATTGTATTAGAGATCCATCTGGATTCATGAACTTAATTCTAAACATTTCTTCACAAAAAAAATAAAAAAATCTTTAACATCAATATTTATGGAACATGTCCACAAAAAATCTAGCTGTCAACACTGAATATTGCCTTGTTGCATTTCTTTTCACACTTCTTTTTGACAGACATTTTAGTGACAAACCTGAGCTTGTGCTTCACTGAGTTTATGAACATACATTCATATTTTGTTGAAGTATTATTCAATAAATATATTTATAAAGGATTTTTGAATTGTTGCTATTTTTAGAATATTTAAAAAAAATCTCACGTACCCCTTGGCATACCTTCAAGTACCCCCAGGGGTACATGTACTCCCATTTGGGAACCACTATAAGCGGTAAAAAATGGATGGATGGATGGATGTACTAGGTCATAAAATCAGTGTCAGTTGAGTCGGTCCATAGGTTGCCTGTAGGGATTTTTAATGTCCAGCAGATGTCAGTATTTAGTGACACAGTATCGACACAGTATCAATACAGTTTTGCAATGTGTCGAAACGCTTCATGACGCCTCATCAACCCATCACTACTGAGGGGAATGTCATCAGAGGAAGGTTACGTTTGAAATGGGGCTGTCAAATGATTAAAATATTTAATCGCAGTTAATCCCATTTTGTTCATATAGTTAACTCAAAATGAATCGCGATAATTTGGATATAATTTATCATCGTTAACAAGTGTACCCTAGAGAGATAATTTTCATGTTTTTTTTTTTTAATACCATGACCTGACGACTAGTTTTATTGAAGTCCTTTTTAAATATTATGCTTTTTTAAACTGCTCAACACAAGACGGACAAAAACACACTTGCATGTATTATTATACATTATTTATATTCCTGCTGTAGGAGCACTTGCATTGAGAGGAGAAGAGTTACACTTGTTTTGATACCAGTTTTGTGCATTAATAACACAAAATGTGGATTGTTACGATCATGCTTTGATTGTCAAAGATGTTTGATAATGGATCCATCCATTGATTTTCTACCGCTTGTCCCTGTCAGGGACTCGGGAGAAAGGTAGTGTACCCTGGACAAGTTGCCACTTCATCGCAGGGCCAACACAGATAAGACACTTGGCAGACAACCATTCACACACTATGGCCAATTTTAGTGTTGCCAATCAGCCTATCCCCAATGTCTGCTATTTCTACCATTCTGTACATGACATGTTGTACAAATTAATGGTATTCATATCGCTGCATGACCTTCTCTATTTAATAATAAAGCATAATAATCAGCCTGCTTAATATTCTGTAATTGGGGACTATCAAACAGAACATGTTATAAAAAATAAATAAATACAATATTTCAGCCTGCCAGAAAAATACCCCCCATCTTACTCAATTGATGTACTAGAATTGATTTAGGTACAAATATCACAGATTACATTACAAAACATCATTGAAAAAGCATGATCGTAATGTAAGACATTTTTCATTTTGTTTGTGTTTAGACCATATGAGACACGTAGTGCTATTATTGTGAAGCCGGTTTGACAAGACTTGACATATTTTGAAGATATGAAAGTCTCCAATAACTGCCTCTTGACTTCCTGCTTAGTTTTTTTTCTTTCTGCTGATCTTGTAGCCCATCTGACGAAACCAGTTACAGTAACAATCTGCATTTAATGTTATCAATGCACTAAACTGTAATCTAAACACGGAAGCGAAGCATTCACGTTAATCGCGCTTAAAAAAATAAGTGCCATTAAAGGAAATTATAGTAAACGCGTTATTTTTGACAGCCTTAATTTTAAATAAAAATGTTTACATTCAATATATTATTTTCTCCTGGTCCCTATTTTCAATAGTTCATAAAAAAATATCAATAATTATCGATATCGACCGATATAAAACTCTTATATCGTGATACAGTTTTCAGCCATATCACATAGCTCTACTGTGATGTATGTAAGTCAGGGGTGCTCACACTTTTTCTGCAGGCGAGCTACTTTTCAATTGATCAAGTCGTGGTGATCTACCTCATTCATATATACAATTTATATTTACTTATTTATGAAACATATGTTTTTGTTAACAAGTTAAAAGTGTTTAATGATAATACAAGCATGATTAACACATATAGTTAATATTGTTAATAAGTTAAGTGTTTAAAGATAATGCAAGCATGTTTAACACATATAGTTAATATTGTTAACAAGTTAAAGATGTTTAATGATAATGCAAGCATGTTTAACACATATAGTTGATATTGTTAATAAATTAAAGGTGTTTAATGATAATACAAGAATGTTTAACACATAGTTAATATTGTTAACAAGTTAAAGGTGTTTAAAGATAATACAAGCATGTTTAACACTTATAGTTAATATTGGTAATAAGTTAAAGGTGTTTAAAGATAATACAAGCATGTTTAACACATATAATTAATATTGTTAACAAGTTAAAGGTGTTTAAAGATAATACAAGCATGTTTAACACATATAGTTAATATTGTTAACAAGTTAAAGGTGTTTAAAGATAATACAAGAATGTTTAACACATAGTTAATATTGTTAACAAGTTAAAGGTGTTTAAAGATAATACAAGCATGTTTAACACATATAGTTAATATTGTTAATAAATTAAAGGTGTTTAATGATAATACAATCATGTTTAACGCATATAGATTCCTTTCTTTCATGAAGACAAGAATATAAGTTGGTGTATTACCTGATTCTGATGACTTGCATTGATAGGAATCAGACAGTGCTGCTGATAAGGTGCGCATTTTCGAATGGAGGAGAAAAAAAGTCCTCCTTTCTGTCTAATACCACATGAAAGTGGTTGGTTTTGGGCATCTTATTTATCCAGCTTCCGTACTCCTCTGTATACACTTTACAAGAAATACATTGTCGGCAAACTCCGTAGCTTGCTAGCTTGTGCACGCCAGCTTTCTGAGACTCTTATTTTGGTAGCGCAGGCAGGATGAAGCAGCACTTTTATTGTGCAACTGTGCAGTCGGTCTTTGGAGTTTTGAAGACAGGTACGGCGCCAGAGTCTCTTGAAATAAAGTGTTTCTCGCCTTCCAGTCGGTAATTTTAATGAGCTGGCAGCAGCCAGCGTCATCTCAGAAGACCCTCGGGTGCCGTGAATGTCAATCAAGTGACGAAAGTGACGTCATAGTGAAGATTTATGATCGCTCATTTTTAGGACTATTTTTTTAATGCCTGGCTGATGATCGACTGACACCCTCCGAGATCGACCGGTAGCTCGCGATCGACGTAATGAGCACCCCTGATGTAAGTCATGTGACTGTGTGGGATACATAAATGGACACTTTGTTAGTACTGCCACTCTGCTCCACTATTGTTTCAGTTGTTGTGGCTACACTGAACTTCTAACATGAATGTCTGTTTAGTCACATTCAATCTGTTTTCACTTCAAAACAAAAGGCTGACCACATACTTACTTTCCCACATGCGCGACAGTGATGCCGCCTCTTGGTGAAGGTGAACTTCTGAGAGCAGTTCATGCAGTTGGGGGCTTCCGAGTCAGGCACCCAGTCGGGCTGCCAGTTCCCCAGTTCCTCCATGGCGTCCCTTTTCCAGCTGTTTGGACGAGCGGCGGCTGTAGAAGGCTCGCCGGGATAAGGCGGGGGCTCTGAAAGTTCATCGCAGACGGTCGTATAATCTGGGGGCTCCTGGGCGACGAAGAGGGCGCTGGTGTTGGAATGTGCTGGAATACTGTGGCTGGTGTTTGGCCTTTCTTCATCCGCAGGTTTAGAAGAAGAAGAAGAAACGGTAGGCACCTCTTCATCCTCCTCTGCTGACGGTGTGCATCTCACCGCTGGGCACACTAACTGTTTGGGTCTTGCACCTCCGTAGGACATCTGAGGATCTGAGCTGCTGGGCTGAGAAGTATTGCTGGTGGAGGAAAGGCTCCCTCTAGAGGATGGTTCTGGTTCTTCTTGATAGGGTGGACAAGAGTCTTGAGATGATGCATACTCACACATGGTTCTGTCACTTTCTGGAGAGGCCAGACCTTCTAGATCTTCTCGTGAGGGGTGCCCACAGCTCCTCCGCTCCTCGGCTGAAAGCACCTCCTCCACATCTCGGTTTAGTTGGAGAACATCTGCAGAGGTGCTGCAGCAGGACGTCCCTCTGGCCTGCTCGGCTTCAGCGTGGGCCTGGAGAAAGGCATCCAACTCTTCATCCGTGACCAGGAGCTCAGCCTGGTCGCTCTCAGGAAGATACTCAAAGTCAAACTCAGGAGGATCCACCGGGCTCGGCTCTGAGAGGTCTGAGGACAATTGTTCCGCAGGAGAGACGGCGGCACAAAGTTCTAAAGGGGGAGGCTGGCCCTCTGGGTACAGCTGCTCGGATAATGAGTCAAGAGGTTCCTCGGGGCAAGGAGCGTCCTCCTGCCTGACGTCCACAGCTGACACGGCGTCTGCCTCTGTGTCTTCCGACACATCCTCACCTTGCTCTCCAGGAAGCTGGAGATCCAGTTGAGGTCCACTAACAGAATCAGATTCACAGTCTGAAACTTTTGGAGACTCTGATGGCTCTGTACAGTCAACATCTCCTGAGGTGCTTGAAGTTTGGGTACAATCAGGCGGTCCTTGGTGGTCCTGCTCACATGGCTGAGAGAACAAGTCTTCTTGGACATCCTCGTAGATTTCCTCCTCTGTGTCCTCCGTAGTTTTTGAAAGACAGTCAGCTTGGGACTCTGTGCTCGTCTCTCCAGCAGCAGGAAGAATAACATCCAGCAGACTGAAGCAGGATGAGAATTCCTCGAGCTGCTCGTGAGAGCCCTGCTCACAGTTTGAGTTCAGACCCCCTTGCTCCTCACTGAGGACCTCCACCTTAGCGAGGCTGTCAAAGTCCACAAGCAGCTCCTCTTTTTCTAGTTGCTTCTCAGCGCAGTCCAGCTCGCTAAAGGCATCGTGGCTGTTGGCTCGGACCAAGATGGCTGAGCTTGTGTCGTTTACAAGGTCGCACACGGGCTTCAGCGCTCGGTCTGGACAGGGAGGAGCTGAGCTTTGAGACGAGCCGCAATCCACAGAGGACAGCAGGTCCACTCCAGTCAGAGGCAGACCTGTGACCTCACTGTCCTCGCTGCCGCAGCTCGGACTTGTATGGTTTGGACAGCTGGACGCGGCACCGTAGTGAAGAGAACTGAGATCGGGGGGGTCCGCCGGGACGTTGGACGCCTCTGAGGAACCCGAAGGGGACAACTGAAGTACTGGAGGCTTCCGGAAAACCGCCAAGCAGTCATGTTCTTCTGCAACCGAGAACAAACAAGTTGAGACGCAGTCCGACTGACAACGCCCTCACGTCGCCATCTCACCTGCGGTGAGCTCAAAGTCATCGAGAAGTTTGTCCAAATCACAAACGGCCGCCTTGAAGAAGCTGTCCATGCCGGCCGACGTCCTCTCTCCCCAGATGTCCTACTAACGCCTGCAGACAATCACAAAAACATACTTGATGCAGCTGCTTGTGGGAAGAGAAACACGTGCTGAAGAATGTAGGTCATGGCTGACACATTAACCTGAACAGGTTCTATTGTTTCCTTATTGACGTCTAAGACAGAGCAGGACAAGGATTCTAAACTCCAATTGAGTGTATGCCTGTGGCCCAATAAGAACTTAAGGTTTATCTGGTTGGAAAAATAAAAATTCCAACCAAATCTAATGGAGGTTATCATACTGACACCAACACCCTCGTTTCAATCAAAACACACTGACATCTTACTGCCACTTTGGGGGCGTACTTTCATCAAATTGATATAATGTTGTCATGTTAACAAGATCTTGCCCCAAGTGGAGGAGTTCAAGTACCTCTGAGTCTTGTTCACAAGTGAGGGAAGAGTGGATGGTGAGATCGACAGGCGGATCGGTGCGGCGTCTTCAGTAATGCGGACGCAGTATCGATCCGCTGTGGTGAAGAAGGAGCTGAGCCGTAAGGCAAAGCTCTCAATTTACTGGTCGATCTACATTCCCATCCTCACCTATGGTCATGAGCTTTGGGTTATGACCGAAAGGACAAGATCACGGGTACAAGCGGCCCAAATGAGTTTCCTCCGCCGGGTGGCGGGGGCTCTCCCTTAGAGATAGGGTGAGAAGCTCTGTCATCCGGGAGGAGCTCAAAGTAAAGCCGCTGCTCCTCAACATGGAGAGGAGCCAGCTGAGGTGGTTCGGGCATCTGGTCAGGATGCCACCCGAACGCCTCCCTAGGGGGGTGTTTCGGGCACGTCTGACCGGCAGGAGGAAGACCCAGGACACGTTGGGAAGACTGTCTCTCCCGGCTGGCCTGGGAACGCCTCGGGATCCCCCGGGAGCATACCGGTACTTGCCAACCTTGAGAACTCAGATTTCGGGAGGTGGGGGGTGGGGGGCGTGGTCGGGGCGGGGGGGGTGTGGCTAAGAGGGGAGGAGTATATTTACAGATAGAATTCACCAAGTCAAGTATTTCATATATATATACACAGTATATATATATATATATATATATATACACAGTATATATATATATATATATATATATATATATATAATAAAATAAATAAATATATATAGCTAGAATTCACTGAAAGTTAAGTATTTTCTTATATATAAGAAATACTTATATATATATATATTTATTATATTATATATTATTTATTATTATTATTTACTTATATATATATATATATATATATATATATATATATATATAAGTATTTCTTATATATAAGAAAATACTTAACTTTCAGTGAATTCTAGCTATATATATATATATATATATATATATATATATATATATATATTTATTTATTTTATTATTATATATATATATATATATATATATATATATATATATATATATATATATATATATATATATATATATATATATATATATATATATATATATATATATATATATATATATATATATAATATAATATATCTATCAAGAGGGACAGAGACAGCGCACAGTGCATGTGGATCACATGTTACCATGGCGAGAAAACATGGAGAGACTGCCAGTTATCTAGTCTCCACCAGTTGCAGAAAATGTGCCATCAGTACAACTGGACAGTGCTGTTTCAGTTCCATCACCAGGACCATCAGTGAGTCAGACACAAACTAGTCTAATCATTGAACCAGATTCAAGGGCTGCTGAGTTGCCATCATCAGAACCCAGATCACCCACAACAAAAACCCCACCAGTGATCCGCAGGTACCCAGAAAGGTTTCGAGTACCACCAAAAAAACTGAATCTCTGAAGACAATATAAAAATCTGTGCTAAAGGTGTACAAATACTGTTTGTATAATAAGCATGTTATTGTTTACAAATGAGGGTTAAGAGTTCAGTACTAAAAAAAAAAGAAAAAAGAATGTGGCTTAAGTACAGTTTTTTAATTGAGCTGCTACATTTTTTGGTTGGGTTGTTTATTTCTTTTGACTAACTTCTACAATTCTAAAAGGGGAGGAATTTATCTGTTTGTCTGTTGCCATCTCCTGGTGAATGTTGGCTATAGCGTACTGGGGTTACTTTTTGGTTGGCCAACGATTTACGTGGTGTTGCGCACCTGACGTCAAGTGTGTGAGTCTGTTCTGAAGTCTACAGTAAAGAGACTACTTCATCCCCTCTCCTGTTTATTGCCTCCAACTCAATATATTACAACAACATTTCTCCATGCGGACTGCCCAACCAGTCTACATGTGTTTTGTGGACTTGGAGAAGGCATTCGACCGTGTCCCTCGGGAAGTCCTGTGGGGAGTGCTCAGAGAGTACGGGGTATCGGACTGTCTGATTGTGGCAGTCCGCTCCCTGTATGATCAGTGCCAGAGCTTGGTCCGCATTGCCGGTAGTAAGTCGGACACGTTTCCAGTGAGGGTTGGACTCCGCCAAGGCTGCCCTTTGTCACCGATTCTGTTCATAACTTTTATGGACAGAATTCCTAGGTGCAGTCATGGCGTTGAGGGGATCTGCTTTGGTGGCTGCAGGATTAGGTCTCTGCTTTTTGCAGATGATGTGGTCCTGATGGCTTCATCTGGCCAGGATCTTCAGCTCTCACTGGATCGGTTCGCAGCTGAGTGTGAAGCGACTGGGATGAGAATCAGCACCTCCAAGTCCGAGTCCATGGTTCTCGCCCGGAAAAGGGTGGAGTGCCATCTCCGGGTTGGGGAGGAGATCTTGCCCCAAGTGGAGGAGTTCAAGTACCTCGGAGTCTTGTTCACGAGTGAGGGAAGAGTGGATCGTGAGATCGACAGGCGGATCGGTGCGGCGTCTTCAGTAATGCGGACGCTGTATCGATCCGTTGTGGTGAAGAAGGAGCTAAGCCGGAAGGCAAAGCTCTCAATTTACTGGTCGATCTACGTTCCCATCCTCACCTATGGTCATGAGCTTTGGGTTATGACCGAAAGGACAAGATCACGGGTACAAGCGGCCGAAATGAGTTTCCTCCGCCGGGTGGCGGGGCTCTCCCTTAGAGATAGGGTGAGAAGCTCTGTCATCCGGGGGGAGCTCAAAGTAAAGTCGCTGCTCCTCCACATCGAGAGGAGCCAGATGAGGTGGTTCGGGCATCTGGTCAGGATGCCACCCGAACGCCTCCCTAGGGAGGTGTTTAGGGCACGTCCGACCGGTAGGAGGCCGCGGGGAAGACCCAGGACACGTTGGGAAGACTATGTCTCCCGGCTGGCCTGGGAACGCCTCGGGGTCCCACAGGAAGAGCCGGACGAAGTGGCTGGGGAGAGGGAAGTCTGGGCTCCCCTGCTTAGGCTGCTGCCCCCGCGACCCGACCTCGGATAAGCGGAAGAAGATGGATGGACCTGGAGGGTCCGCATGGAGCTGGAGGGGGCGTGGCCTCCAGGTCCGCCTGAATTTCGGGAGATTTTCGGGAGAAAATTTGTCCCGGGAGGTTTTCGGGAGTGGCGCTGAATTTCAGGAGTCTCCCGGAAAATCCGGGAGGGTTGGCAAGTATGCCCGGGAGGAGCTGCACGAAGTGGCTGGGGAGAAGGGAAGTCTGGGCTTCCCTGCTTATTAGGCTGCTGCCCCCACGACCCAACATCAGACAAGCGGAATAAAATGGATGTTGACAAGTAATGTCAATAAACATTTAACCTCTGCTCGGACAGGACTACATTTCAACACAATTGACCCAACCCAGTTTTCCCCCTTCTGCTTACATTGTAGCGCGGAGGCGAGTCGTGGTTCCCAGCGGTGAGCAAACAAGCCTAGCATTTGCCCACAACACATTTCACTCAAACCTTGCGCGCTAATGACACGTCTGTCCGTGATAAACCCCATGACGTCATTAAACGTCATCAAACAAAGAGTAAACATGTTGTGTTTCGCCTCGAACATACGTCACTAAATGTAAGCTAATTACTCGTTCCAGCAGACGTCGGCCAGGCTAATGTGAGCTAGCTGATTAGCTCACAGTGCTAGGGTTCTTCCTCTACCTGCTTTAGTGTTCCATCATGCGGTTGGCGTCCCCTCGTCACACCTCATATATTCCGTCGTGCCGGCAAACGCCATCGTCGCCACAGTGGACTCATGTCAACCTTGTCGGGGAGAGAGATGTGCAGTTTTAAATGAGTTTTGATGCTAGAAGTCTGAAGTCTACACTCGGGCGGCCATCTTGAACAGACCTGTGGATCACAGAAGGAAGTCAGCCCGCCTCTCGAACCTCCTCGCCGGCCACTGGAACCACCAGCAAGACCCCCCGCCGGCACTTGGGAGTCAAACAGCATTTTTAATAGCTAACGTGAGGTAAAGAAAACTCAACTCAAATCAATCAAAAACATATTAAAATGTGTATGTACGTAGCCCGTATACACACACAAGTGTTGTTAATTTTTAAAATGGACGTTTTATGACGCAAATTAGTGTATACAGAAATATGACGCGTTTGCCTTTATTCCATTTTCAACAAGCAGTGTTTATGACCCGCCGTGTAAACGTCACACCTCCCGTCCACAGGGGGCGCTGACTCAACACGACGCAGAGTTCGTCGAAGAAGAGCACAGAACAACAACAACAAACTACTGTACACTGTCAATATGATTTCAACCAGAAGACTAAGCAAGGTAAATTATGAAGTAATATTATCATAGATACTTGCACCACCACATGTTAAAGGCTGTGTTTGTAAAAAACAATATATAAGTCAACAAATACTACAATGAATGATACTAATGTGTGATTTGAGTAAGTTACAGTGCATCCGGAAAGATGCTTTTTCCACATTTTGTTATGTTGCAGCCTTATTCCAAAATGGAATAAAAACATTTTTTTATCCTCGAAATTCTACAGACAATACCCCATAATAACAATGCGAAAAGTTGTATTTGTTTTATTTTGGAAATGTATAAATAGATAAAAAAAATCACATGAACATAAGTATTCACTTCCTTTGCTTAATACTTTGTTGATGCAGCTTTGGCAGCAATTCCAGCCTCAAGTCTTTTTGAATACGATGCCATAAGCTTGTATATATATATATATATATATATATATATATATATATATATATATATATATATATATATATATATATATATATATATATATATATATATATATATATATATATACATATATGTGTGTATATATATATATATATATATACATATATATATATATATATATATATATATATATATATATATATATATATATATATATATATATATATACATATATGTGTATATACATATATATATATATATATATGTATATATATATTAGAGATGTGCGGTTTGCGGGCACAACCGCGGAGTCCTCGGATTATCCGCGGATCGGGCGGATGAAATTAAAAAAAATTAGATTTTAAATAGATTCAGGCGGGTGGCAGTTAAACCAATTGGGAAATATATATACATAGTTAAATGTTGTTACCCACATACGAAAAACGAGCGGGCACCTGCTGCATATGCCACAACAGAAGAAAAAAAAAGAAAAGAGATGGACACTTTTACGGAGCGGAGAAGGGACGCCTCGCCGGGGTCCGGGACCGAGGCCCCTTCCCCCGAGAGGGCCCCACCGGGAGCCGTAGCTAAGGCGATCCGTGAGAAGGGCCCGACGCACGTCCAGGGTCACCACCGCGCCCACCGCACCGACACCCCGCCTCGTCCGCCTTCGCCGCGGCCGGCGTCACGCGCAGCAGGTAAGCAGCTTACCTGCCCGCCACCCCCGTGGCCGGGGGCTCGTAACAGGGGTCACTCAGCGCGCTCCGCCCGCGCAGCTTACCTGCCCGCCACCCCTGTTGCTGGGGGCGCGTAACAGGGGTCACTCCGTGCGCAGTGCGCTCACGAAAGGGGTGGGGCTCACCCTGGTTGATATAGACAGCAGGACGGTGGCCATGGACGTCGGAACCCGCTAAGGAGTGTGTAACAACCCACCTGCCGAATCAACTAGCCCTGAAAATGGATGGCGCTGGAGCTTGGAGGTGCGCTCAGCGCGGCTCCCATATGATTGCGCACTGGTGTGCGTCTGGGCCGTGACAGCGTGGCACGCGAATGTCTGTGCTGCATTGGATCAGTCTCCTTTCTTTAACAGGCAAAAGCTTTATAACCTCACTAATGCCTTGCATCGTCTATATTAGATATATAACAACGGGCGGGTGCGGTTCTGATTAAATGTTAGACCGGGTGGATGGCGGATGGTTGACGACTTTCTGATGCGGTTGCGGATGAAATAATTGCCTATCCGCGCATCTCTAATATATATATATATATATATATATATATATATATATATATATATATATATATATATACCATTTACCATTTACCATGAATTGATTAACGTGGACCCCAACTTAAACAAGTTGAAAAACTTATTCGGGTGTTACCATTTAGTGGTCAATTGCACAGAATATGTACTGTACTTTGCAATCTACTAATAAAAGTTTCAATCAATCAATATATATATATATATATATATATATATATATATATATATATATATATATATATATATATAATGTGTGTGTGTGTACATTAATAATGAATATAATTGGATATTAAGAGAATGTGAAAGTTGGACTCCTACCTTGTTTACTTCTGTGACAACCTCCTTAAAGTTTTGTAATCAATCAGAAATATCAAGCAGCTAAAATACGCCAAACATAGATAAGAATGGTGATAGTGTTTCGCATTTTTCCATCATGCTTTTAATGGATTTAAATGGGTGTAATTCTGATTTTTTTTTTTTAATGGGACATGGAGGTTTTTTCTTTTATAACATCCACAAATTGTGTTGTATTATGTCATGTGTGACCAGGTCTGTTGGTATTTTGGGTTGGTTAGATTTTTTTCCTCTTGGGCACCACAACCAGGGAAACTAGGTTTGCATTGGGTCATATAAGTATATTGGTATCATTAGATGCATGATAAGTGCTCATAGACCTGAAGTACACATTTTGTCCACAAGATGGCGACACAGCAGCGACATGTCCATTGACTTTTAAAATGAATTGAAATCTCCCTGCGGCCAAATTCCTTATAACACTCATAACGTCTCGCAGGCCAAATTGAAGATGCCGTTGGGCCGCATATGGCCCGCGGGCCGTAGTTTGGACACCCCTGATATATTGGATATTGTATGTAGAATTTTGAGGATTTATAGATTCCATTTTGGAATAAGGCTGTAACATAATAAAATCTGGAAAAAGCCATAAATACTTTTCCGATGCACTGTATGATTTCATTCATCCACACATTGACAGTGAATGACAATGGGATTTTTTTTTAAGATCTAAAGAGAAGATTGCTGGTGAGCTCAAAATGAATAATGGAATGTATTGCTGGTTATACAAACGTAATGTGAATAGAATATAGCACATATAAGCAGAGGTGGGTAGAGTAGCCAGAAATTGTACTCAAGTAAGAGTACTGTTACTTTAGAGATTTATTACTCAAGTAAAAGTAAGGAGTAGTCACCCAAATATTTACTTGAGTAAAAGTAAAAAGTATGTTGTGAAAAAACTACTCAAGTACTGAGTAACTGATGAGTAACATACACACACATATCATATATATATATATATATATATATATATATATATATATATATATACACACACATATATATATATATATATATATATATATATATATATATATATATATATATATACACACACACATATATATATATATATATATATATATATATATATATACACACACATATATATATATATATATATATATATATATATATATACACATACACACATATATATATACACACATATATATATATATATATATATATATATATATATATATATATATATACACACACATTTAAATATATATACATATATATATATATATATATATATACACATATATATATATATACAGTATATAATTTATATTTATTTATTTTGCCGTTTTTGTTTACATGTTAAAGGTGTTTTAATGAATATACATGCATGTTTAACACATATAGATTCCTTTCTTTCATGAAGACAAGAATATAAGTTGGTGTATTACCTGATTCTGATGACTTGCATTGATTGTAATCAGACAGTAGTGCTGATAGCGTCCACGATTTCAAATGGAGGAGAAAAAAAGTTCCTCCTTTCTGTCTAATACCACATGAAAGTGGTTGGTTTTTGGCATCTTATTTGTCCAGCTTCCATATCCGTTTTTATACACTTTACAAGAAATACATTGGCGGCGAACTCCGTAGCTTGCTAGCTTGTTTGCGCTGGCTTTCGGAGACTCTTGTTTTGAAAGTGCAGGCGCGATGGAGTGGCACTTTTATTGTGAAGACAGGAACTGTGCAGTCAGTCTTTAGGCTTTTGACGGGATGTACGGTTGAAATAAAAAAGGGTCTTTTTTCCTTCACACTTTTGATTGATTGATTGAAACTTTTATTAGTAGATTGCACAGTACAGTACATATTCCGTACAATTGACCACTAAATGGTAACACCCCAATAAGTTTTTCAACTTGTTTAAGTCAGGTCATGTGACCGCCTGGCTCTGTTTGATTGGTCCAACGTCACCAGTGACTGCATCTGATTGGTGGAACGGAGTAAACGTCACCAGTGACTGTATTTGTTGAAACACAGGCACTATGACGGACCAAAACAAACAAAGTGTGCATTAACAGATCGATAAAAATTAGTAGCGAGTAGCGAGCTGAATGTAGATAAAAGTAGCGGAGTAAAAGTAGCGTTTCTTCTCTATAAATATACTCAAGTAAAAGTAAAAGTATGTTGCATTAAAACTACTCTTAGAAGTACAATTTATCCCAAAAGTTACTCAAGTAGATGTAACGGAGTAAATGTAGCGCGTTACTACCCACCTCTGCATATAAGCAAGTGTAGGGATGACATTACATCGTGTCTTGCTGTTTACTCAACATGTTAATAGTATTAACAATTTCTTGATGCAAGGTGATGATAAAATGTTCTTTTTAGGAGCTTGAGGAAATCCACAATTCTGGATTCAAACAGTTTCGCAACATAGAAGTGGACGATGCAAACATTTTGAACTGGCAAGGACTCATTGTTCCTGTAAGTGAGGAACTCTGCTTTACTAGAAGACATGTTTCCGTCTCGAGCTGGGGTGTCCACACTTCTTCCACCCACAGGGCCCAATTAAAACACTTTAAAAACAATCAAATGTAACTCAAGATTAACGCTTGTATACAGGTAAAAGCCAGTAAATTAGAATATTTTGAAAAACTTGATTTATTTCAGTAATTGCATTCAAAAGGTGTAACTTGTACATTATATTTATTCATTGCACACAGACTGATGCATTCAAATGTTTATTTCATTTAATTTTGATGATTTGAAGTGGCAACAAATGAAAATCCCAAATTCCGTGTGTCACAAAATTAGAATATTACTTAAGGCTAATACAAAAAAGGGATTTTTAGAAATGTTTAGCCAACTGAAAAGTATGAAAATGAAAAATATGAGCATGTACAATACTCAATACTTGGTTGGAGCTCCTTTTGCCTCAATTACTGCGTTAATGCGGCATGGCATGGAGTGGATGAGTTTCTGGCACTGCTCAGGTGTTATGAGAGCCCAGGTTGCTCTGATAGTGGCCTTCAACTCTTTTGCGTTTTTGGGTCTGGCATTCTGCATCTTCCTTTTCACAATACCCCACAGATTTTCTATGGGGCTAAGGTCAGGGGAGTTGGCGGGCCAATTTAGAACAGAAATACCATGGTCCGTAAACCAGGCACGGGTAGATTTTGCGCTGTGTGCAGGCGCCAAGTCCTGTTGGAACTTGAAATCTCCATCTCCATAGAGCAGGTCAGCAGCAGGAAGCATGAAGTGCTCTAAAACTTGCTGGTAGACGGCTGCGTTGACCCTGGATCTCAGGAAACATAGTGGACCGACACCAGCAGATGACATGGCACCCCAAACCATCACTGATGGTGGAAACTTTACACTAGACTTCAGGCAACGTGGATCCTGTGCCCCTCCTGTCTTCCTCCAGACTCTGGGACCTCGATTTCCAAAGGAAATGCAAAATTTGCTTTCGTCAGAAAACATGACTTTGGACCACTCAGCAGCAGTCCAGCTGGTGTCGGTCCACTCTGTTTCCTGAGATCCAGGGTCAACGCAGCCGTCTACCAGCAAGTTTTAGAGCACTTCATGCTTCCTGCTGCTGACCTGCTCTATGGAGATGGAGATTTCAAGTTCCAACAGGACTTGGCGCCTGCACACAGCGCAAAATCTACCCGTGCCTGGTTTACGGACCATGGTATTTCTGTTCTAAATTGGCCCGCCAACTCCCCTGACCTTAGCCCCATAGAAAATCTGTGGGGTATTGTGAAAAGGAAGATGCAGAATGCCAGACCCAAAAACGCAGAAGAGTTGAAGGCCACTATCAGAGCAACCTGGGCTCTCATAACACCTGAGCAGTGCCAGAAACTCATCGACTCCATGCCACGCCGCATTAACGCAGTAATTGAGGCAAAAGGAGCTCCAACCAAGTATTGAGTATTGTACATGCTCATATTTTTCATTTTCATACTTTTCAGTTGGCCAACATTTCTAAAAAATCTCTTTTTTGTATTAGCCTTACACAACATTCTAATTTTGTGACACACGGAATTTTGGATTTTCATTTGTTGCCACTTCAAATCATCAAAATTAAATGAAATAAACATTTGAATGCATCAGTCTGTGTGCAATGAATAAATATAATGTACAAGTTACACCTTTTGAATGCAATTACCGAAATAAATCAAGTTTTTCAAAATATTCTAATGTACTGGCTTTTACCTGTATATTTGAAGAAAAAACATCCATCCATCCATTTTCTACCGCTTGTCCCTTTTGGGGTCGCGGGGGATGCTGGAGCCTATCAGAAAAATAATTTACACAAAAAGCTGAGGGCCACAAATGGCCCCCAGGCTAAACTTTGGACACCCCTGACCTGGAGAACGAGCCCTAGTTGTAATAATAATGTTCTGCTTGTGTGGATGAACTCCTGGTAAGGAAAGCCCCCCCTATGACAAAGGAGCCTTCCGGGTGGAAATCATCTTCCCCACAGAGTACCCCTTCAAGCCCCCCAGGATCACCTTCAAGACCAAAATCTACCATCCCAACGTGGACGAGAAGGGCGGCGTGTGTCTCGGCATAATCAGCATCGAGAACTGGAAGCCTGCCACCAGGACCGCTCAAGGCAGGCCAACATCAGACTTGATTTATTTGACATTTAAGTTCATTTTATACTTCACTTTACTTTCCATTTTATATTGAATTGTGTGAATGCTCCAAAACATTCACATATATACTCTTCTACACCAAAATCCATCTATTTATTCAACTTCTACAGATTTTGGCGCGCTCTACCATCCACATTTTTCACCCGATTCGAACCGTTCCAACTTCAAACTGTTCGGCCTATTCGGAAATGGCGGCCTTTCCCTTGACAAATTCCCAGATTTCCCAGAATTCCAGGTTTTCTGGGATATTTTTCCCATTCAAAATGAATTGGCCATTTTTTTCAAACTTCTACCATTCCCACATTTTTCAACCGATTCAAACCATTCCACCTTCAACATATTCCACCATCCTGGAATTTCAAACTACCCTTTTTCCAAGTTAAAAAAAAATCCAAAATTTTCCAGAATTCCTGGTTTTCCAAAGCCCTATTTCCACCCTTTTTTCTGGCGACTACTCCTTCCACATTTTTCAACGCATTTCAACCGTTCCACCGTCAAAACATTCCTCTTAATCAGGACAAAAAAAATTAAGAAATTCCCGGGTTTCCTGAAATTCCAGGAATTCCGTGATACCATTTCTCAATTAAAAACGTTTCTACTTCAACATTTCTCGACCAATTTGAAAAATTCCAACACCAACCATTTCAACTCAATTTAGACCATTCAAGTTTTTTACCATTTTCAAAAAAATTCCCGCTTTTCCCGAAATTCCCATTGAAATCAATGGGACATTCTTCAAAGTTCCACAACTCCCACGTTTTTCATCTGATTCAAACAGTTCCAACTTCAAACTGTTCAGCCTATTCGGGAATGGCGGGCTTTCCCTTGACAAATTCCCAGATTTCCCAGAATTCCAGGTTTTCTGCAAAATGTTTCCCATTCAAAATGAATTGGCCATTTTTTTCAAACTTCTACCATTCCCACATTTTTCAACCGATGCAAACCAGTCCACCTTCAACATATTCCACCATCCTGGAATTTCAAATTACCCTTTTTCCAAGCTCAAAAAAATTCCAGAATTTTCCAGAATTCCTCGTTTTCCAAAGCCCTATTTCCACCCTTTTTTTTGGCGACTACTTCTTCCACATTTTTCAACGCATTTCAACCGTTCCACCGTCAAAACATTCCTCTTAATCAGGACAAAAAAAATAAAGAAATTCCCGGGTTTCCTGAAATTCAAGGAATTCCGTGATACCATTTCTCAATTAAAAACGTTTCTACTTCAACATTTCTCGACCAATTTGAAAAATTCCAACACCAACCATTTCAACTCAATTTAGACCATTCAAGTTTTTTACCATTTTCAAAAATATTCCCGCTTTTCCCATTGAAATCAATGGGACAATCTTCAAAGTTCCACAACTCCCACATTTTTCATCTGATTCAAACTGTTCCAACTTCAAACTGTTCAGCCTATTCGGGAATGGCGGGCTTTCCCTTGACAAATTCCCAGATTTCCCAGAATTCCAGGTTTTCTGGGATATTTTTCCCATTCAAAATGAATTGGCCATTTTTTTCAGACTTCCACCATTCCCACATTTTTCAACCGATTCAAACCATTCCACCTTCAACATATTCCACCATCCTGGAATTTCAAATTACCCTTTTTCCAAGTTCAAAAAAATTCCAGAATTTTCCAGAATTCCTGGTTTTCCAAAGCCCTATTTCCACCCTTTTTTCTGGCGACTACTCCTTCAACGCATTTCAACCGTTCCACCGTCAAAACATTCCTCTTAATCAGGACAAAAAAAATTAAGAAATTCCCGGGTTTCCTGAAATTCCAGGAATTCCGTGATACCATTTCTCAATTAAAAACGTTTCTACTTCAACATTTCTCGACCAATTTGAAAAATTCCAACACCAACCATTTCAACTCAATTTAGACCATTCAAGTTTTTTTTACCATTTTCAAAACAATTCCCGCTTTTCCCGAAATTCCCATTGAAATCAATGGGACATTCTTCAAAGTTCCACAACTCCCACGTTTTTCATCTGATTCAAACCGTTCCAACTTCAAACTGTTCAGACTATTCGGGAATGGCGGGCTTTCCCTTGACAAATTCCCAGATTTCCCAGAATTCCAGGTTTTCTGGGATATTTTTCCCATTCAAAATGAATTGGCCATTTTTTTCAAATTTCTACCATTCCCACATTTTTCAACCGTTTCAAACCATTCCACCTTCAACATATTCCACCATCCTGGAATTTCAAATTACCCTTTTTCCAAGTTCAAAAAAATTCCAGGATTTTTCCAGAATTTTCCAAAGCCCTATTTCCACCCTTTTTTCTGGCGACTACTCCTTCCACATTTTTCAACGCATTTCAACCGTTCCACCGTCAAAACATTCCTCTTAATCAGGACAAAAAAAACAAAGAAATTCCCGGGTTTCCTGAAATTCCAGGAATTCCGTGATACCATTTCTCAGTTAAAAACGTTTCTACTTCAACATTTCTCGACCAATTTGAAAAATTCCAACACCGACCATTTCAATTCAATTTAGATCATTCAAGTTTTTTACCATTTCCAAAAATATTCCCGCTTTTCCCGAAATTCCCATTGAAATCAATGGGACATTCTTCAAAGTTCCACAACTCCCACGTTTTTCATCTGATTCAAACTGTTCCAACTTCAAACTGTTCAGCCTATTCGGGAATGGCGGGCTTTCCCTTGACAAATTCCCAGATTTCCCAGAATTCCGGGTTTTCTGGGATATTTTTCCCATTCAAAATGAATTGGCCATTTTTTTCAAACTTCTACCATTCCCACATTTTTCAACCGATTCAAACCATTCCACCTTCAACATATTCCACCATCCTGGAATTTCAAATGACCCTTTTTCCAAGTTAAAAAAAATTCCAGGATTTTTCCAGAATTTTCCAAAGCCCTATTTCCACCCTTTTTTCTGGCGACTACTCCTTCCACATTTTTCAACGCATTTCAACCGTTCCACCGTCAAAACATTCCTCTTAATCAGGACAAAAAAAACTTCCCGGGTTTCCTGAAATTCCAGGAATTCCGTGATACCATTTCTCAATTAAAAACGTTTCTACTTCAACATTTCTCGACCAATTTGAAAAATTCCAACACCAACCATTTCAATTCAATTTAGACCATTCAAGTTTTTTACCATTTTCAAAAATATTCCCGCTTTTCCCGAAATTCCCATTGAAATCAATGGGACATTCTTCAAAGTTCCACAACTCCCACGTTTTTCATCTGATTCAAACCGTTCCAACTTCAAACTGTTCAGCCTATTCGGGAATGGCGGGCTTTCCCTTGACAAATTCCCAGATTTCCCAGAATTCCAGGTTTTCCGGGATATTTTTCCCATTCAAAATGAATTGGCCATTTTTTTCAAACTTCCACCATTCCCACATTTTTCAACCGATTCAAACCATTCCACCTTCAACATATTCCACCATCCTGGAATTTCAAACTACCCTTTTTCCAAGTAAAAAAAAAAATTCCAGGATTTTCCAGAATTCCTGGTTTTCCAAAGCCCTATTTCCACCCTTTTATCTGGCGACTACTTCTTCCACATTTTTCAACGCATTTCAACCGTTCCACCGTCAAAACATTCCTCTTAATCAGGACAAAAAAAACAAAGAAATTCCCGGGTTTCCTGAAATTCCAGGAATTCCGTGACACCATTTCTCAATTAAAAACATTTCTACTTCAACATTTCTCGACCAATTTGAAAAATTCCAACACCAACCATTTCAATTCAATTTAGACCATTCAAGTTTTTTACCATTTTCAAAAATATTCCCGCTTTTCCCGAAATTCCCATTGAAATCAATGGGACATTCTTCAAAGTTCCACAACTCCCACGTTTTTCATCTGATTCAAACCGTTCCAACTTCAAACTGTTCGGCCTATTCGGGAATGGCGGGCTTTCCCTTGACAAATTCCCAGATTTCCCAGAATTCCAGGTTTTCTGGGATATTTTTCCCATTCAAAATGAATTGGCCATTTTTTTCAAACTTCTACCATTACCACATTTTTCAACCGATTCAAACCATTCCACCTTCAACATATTCCACTATCCTGGAATTTCAAATTACCCTTTTTCCAAGTAAAAAAAAATTCCAGGATTTTCCAGAATTCCTGGTTTTCCAAAGCCCTATTTCCACCCTTTTTTCTGGCGACTACTTCTTCCACATTTTTCAACGCATTTCAACCGTTCCACCGTCAAAACATTCCTCTTAATCAGGACAAAAAAAACAAAGAAATTCCCGGGTTTCCTGAAATTCCAGGAATTACGTGATACCATTTCTCAATTAAAAACGTTTCTACTTCAACATTTCTCGACCAATTTGAAAAATTCCAACACCAACCATTTCAACTCAATTTAGACCATTCAAGTTTTTTACCATTTTCAAAAATATTCCCGCTTTTCCCGATATTCCCATTGAAATCAATGGGACATTCTTCAAAG
Source organism: Nerophis lumbriciformis (assembly GCF_033978685.3). Classification (NCBI taxonomy): domain Eukaryota; kingdom Metazoa; phylum Chordata; class Actinopteri; order Syngnathiformes; family Syngnathidae; genus Nerophis; species Nerophis lumbriciformis. The sequence goes on along the minus strand of NC_084579.2, from coordinate 4,073,158 downwards.
TTCCACAACTCCCACGTTTTTCATCTGATTCAAACCGTTCTAACTTCAAACTGTTCAGCCTATTCGGGAATGGCGGGCTTTCCCTTGACAAATTCCCAGATTTCCCAGAATTCCAGGTTTTCTGGGAAATTTTTCCCATTCAAAATGAATTGGCCATTTTTTTTCAAACTTCTACCATTCCCACATTTTTCAACCGATTCAAACCATTCCACCTTCAACATGTTCCACCATCCTGGAATTTCAAATTACCCTTTTTCCAAGTTAAAAAAAATTCCAAAATTTTCCAGAATTCCTGGTTTTCCAAAGCCCTATTTCCACCCTTTTTTCTGGCGACTACTCCTTCCACATTTTTCAACGCATTTCAACCGTTCCGCCGTCAAAACATTCCTCTTAATCAGGACAAAAAAAAACAACGAAATTCCCGGGTTTCCTGAAATTCCAGGAATTCCGTGATACCATTTCTCAATTAAAAACGTTTCTACTTCAACATTTCTCGACCAATTTGAAAAGTTCCAACACCAACCATTTCAATTCAATTTAGACCATTCAAGTTTTTTTTTACCATTTTCAAAAAAATTCCCGCTTTTTCCGAAATTCCCATTGAAATCAATGGGACGTTCTTCAAAGTTCCACATTTCCCACGTTTTTCATCTGATTCAAACCGTTCCAACTTCAAACTGTTCAGCCTATTCGGGAATGGCGGGCTTTCCCTTGACAAATTCCCCAGATTTCCCAGAATTCCAGGTTTTCTGGGAAATTTTTCCCATTCAAAATGAATTGGCCATTTTTTTCAAACTTCCACCATTCCCACATTTTTCAACCGATTCAAACCATCCCACCTTCAACATATTCCACCATCCTGGAATTTCAAACTACCCTTTTTCCAAGTAAAAAAAAAATTCCAGGATTTTCCAGAATTCCTGGTTTTCCAAAGCCCTATTTCCCCCCTTTTTTCTGGCGACTACTTCTTCCACATTTTTCAACGCATTTCAACCGTTCCACCGTCAAAACATTCCTCTTAATCAGGACAAAAAAAATTAAGAAATTCCCGGGTTTCCTGAAATTCCAGGAATTCCGTGACACCATTTCTCAATTAAAAACGTTTCTACTTCAACATTTCTCGACCAATTTGAAAAATTCCAACACCAACCATTTCAACTTTTAGACCATTCAAGTTTTTTACCATTTTCAAAACAATTCCCGCTTTTCCCGAAATTCCCATTGAAATCAATGGGACATTCTTCAAAGTTCCACAACTCCCACGTTTTTCATCTGATTCAAACTGTTCCAACTTCAAACTGTTCAGCCTATTCGGTTAATGGCGGGCTTTCCCTTGACAAATTCCCAGATTTCCCAGAATTCCAGGTTTTCTGGGATATTTTTCCCATTCAAAATAAATTGGCCATTTTTTTTAAACTTCTACCATTCCCACATTTTTCAACCGATTCAAACCATTCCACCTTCAACATATTCCACCATCCTGGAATTTCAAATTACCCTTTTTCCAAGTTCAAAAAAATTCCAGAATTTTCCAGAATTCCTGGTTTTCCAAAGCCCTATTTCCACCCTTTTTTCTGGCGACTACTTCTTCCACATTTTTCAACGCATTTCAACCGTTCCACCGTCAAAACATTCCTCTTAATCAGGACAAAAAAAAACAAAGAAATTCCCGGGTTTCCTGAAATTCCAGGAATTCCGTGATACCATTTCTCAATTAAAAACGTTTGTACTTCAACATTTCTCGACCAATTTGAAAAATTCCAACACCAACCATTTCAATTCAATTTAGACCATTCAAGTTTTTTACCATTTTCAAAAATATTCCCGCTTTTCCCATTGAAATCAATGGGACATTCTTCAAAGTTCCACAACTCCCACGTTTTTCATCTGATTCAAACTGTTCCAACTTCAAACTGTTCAGCCAATTCGGGAATGGCGGGCTTTCCCTTGACAAATTCCCAGATTTCCCAGAATTCCAGGTTTTCTGGGATATTTTTCCCATTCAAAATGAATTGGCCATTTTTTTCAAACTTCTACCATTCCCACATTTTTCAACCGATTCAAACCATTCCACCTTCAACATGTTCCACCATCCTGGAATTTCAAATTACCCTTTTTCCAAGTTCAAAAAAATTCCAGAGTTTTCCAGAATTCCTGGTTTTCCAAAGCCCTATTTCCACCCTTTTTTCTGGCGACTACTCCTTCCACATTTTTCAACGCATTTCAACCGTTCCACCGTCAAAACATTCTTCTTAATCAGGACCAAAAAAACAAAGAAATTCCCGGGTTTCCTGAAATTCCAGGAATTCCGTGATACCATTTCTCACTTAAAAACGTTACTACTTCAACATTTCTCGACCAATTTGAAAAATTCCAACACCAACCATTCCAACTCAATTTAGACCATTCAAGTATTTTACCATTTTCCAAAAAATTCCCGCTTTTCCCAAAATTCCCATTGAAATCAATGGGACATTCTTCAAAGTTCCACAACTCTCACATTTTTCATCTGATTCACCATTCCCACATTTTTCAACCGATTCAAACCATTCCACCTTCAACATATTCCACCATCCTGGAATTTCAAATTACCCTTTTTCCAAGTTAAAAAAAAATTCCAAAATTTTCCAGAATTCCTGGTTTTCCAAAGCCCTATTTCCACCCTTTTTTCTGGCGACTACTCCTTCCACATTTTTCAACGCATTTCAACCGTTCCACCGTCAAAACATTCCTCTTAATCAGGACAAAAAAAATTAAGAAATTCCCGGGTTTCCTGAAATTCCAGGAATTCCGTGATACCATTTCTCAATTAAAAACGTTTCTACTTCAACATTTCTCGACCAATTTGAAAAATTCCAACACCAACCATTTCAACTCAATTTAGACCATTCAAGTTTTTTACCATTTTCAAAAAAATTCCCGCTTTTCCCGAAATTCCCATTGAAATCAATGGGACGTTCTTCAAAGTTCCACAACTCCCACATTTTTCATCTGATTCAAACCGTTCCAACTTCAAACTGTTCAGCCTATTCGGGAATGGCGGGCTTTCCCTTGACAAATTCCCAGATTTCCCAGAATTCCAGGTTTTCTGGGATATTTTTCCCATTCAAAATGAATTGGCCATTTTTTTTCAAACTTGCACCATTCCCACATTTTTCAACCGATTCAAACCATTCCACCTTCAACATGTTCCACCATCCTGGAATTTCAAACTACCCTTTTTCCAAGTTAAAAAAAATTCCAAAATTTTCCAGAATTCCTGGTTTTCCAAAGCCCTATTTCCACCCTTTTTTCTGGCGACTACTTCTTCCACATTTTTCAACGCATTTCAACCGTTCCACAGTCAAAACATTCCTCTTAATCAGGACAAAAAAACCCAAAGAAATTCTCGGGTTTCCTGAAATTCCAGGAATTCCGTGATACCATTTCTCAATTAAAAACGTTTCTACTTCAACATTTCTCGACCAATTTGAAAAATTCCAACACCAACCATTTCAACTCAATTTAGACCATTCAAGTTTTTTTACCATTTTCAAAAAAATTCCCGCTTTTCCCGAAATTTCCATTGAAATCAATGGGACATTCTTCAAAGTTCCACAACTCCCACGTTTTTCATCTGATTCAAACTGTTCCAACTTCAAACTGTTCGGCCTATTCGGGAATGGCGGGCTTTCCCTTGACAAATTCCCAGATTTCCCAGAATTCCAGGTTTTCTGGGATATTTTTCCCATTCAAAATGAATTGGCCATTTTTTTCAAACTTCTACCATTACCACATTTTTCAACCGATTCAAACCATTCCACCTTCAACATATTCCACCATCCTGGAATTTCAAACTACCCTTTTTCCAAGTAAAAAAAAAAAATTCCAGGATTTTCCAGAATTCCTGGTTTTCCAAAGCCCTATTTCCACCCTTTTTTCTGGCGACTACTCCATCCACATTTTTCAACGCATTTCAACCGTTCCACCATCAAAACATTCCTCTTAATCAGGACCAAAAAAAACAAAGAAATTCCCGGGTTTCCTGAAATTCCAGGAATTCCGTGATACCATTTCTCAATTAAAAACGTTTCTACTTCAACATTTCTCGACCAATTTGAAAAATTCCAACACCAACCATTTCCACTCAATTTAGACCATTCAAGTTTTTTACCATTTTCAAAAAAAATCCCGCTTTTCCCGAAATTCCCATTGAAATCAAAGGGACATTCTTCAAAGTTCCACAACTCTCACATTTTTCATCTGATTCACCATTCCCACATTTTTCAACCGATTCAAACCATTCCACCTTCAACATATTCCACCATCCTGGGATTTCAAATTACCCTTTTTCCAAGTTAAAAAAAAAATTCCAGGATTTTCCAGAATTCCTGGTTTTCCAAAGCCCTATTTCCACCCTTTTTTCTGGCGACTACTCCTTCCACATTTTTTAACGCATTTCAACCGTTCCACCATCAAAACATTCCTCTTAATCAGGACAAAAAAAAACAAAGAAATTCCCGGGTTTCCTGAAATTCCAGGAATTCCGTGATACCATTTCTCAATTAAAAACGTTTCTACTTCAACATTTCTCGACCAATTTGAAAAATTCCAACACCAACCATTTCAATTCAATTCAGACCATTCAAGTTTTTTACCATTTTCAAAAAAATTCCCGCTTTTCCCGAAATCCCCATTGAAATCAATGGGACATTCTTCAAAGTTCCACAACTCCCACATTTTTCATCTGATTCAAACTGTTCCAACTTCAAAATGTTCAGCCTGTTTGGGGAAATTGTGTGGTCTAGTTCAACAATTCTAAAAAAAAAAAATTCCAGGATTTCAGTTCAATTTCAGCATTGGAGCATTCACACGCAATTCCTTGAGGAATTGCCTCATCTAGTTGTACATGTTTTATTCTTTTTCTATTTAAATTCACATTTAATCTTACATTTTACATTTAATTTTATATTAAATTTTAAATGTGATTTTTAATGTAATTTTACATTTAATTTCATATTACATACAATTTTAAATTGCATTTACATTTAATTTTATAATAATTACATTTTGCATTTCACAGAGTACTTCAGCTAATGAAACTTTCCAATGTCTACTTTAGTTTTTCTCAACATGATGCTGACGTGTGTGCGTGTGTGTGTGTGTGTGTGTGTGTGTGTGTGTGTGTGTGTGTGTGTGTGTGTGTGTGTGTGTGTGTGTGGCAGTCATCCAGTGTCTCATCTCCCTGGTGAATGTCCCGCAACCCGAACGTCCCCTGAGGGCGGACTTGGCCAACGAGTACACGGAAAACCGAGATCTGTTCATGAGGAACGCCGAGGAGTACACAAGGACACACGGTGAGACGCGACCCCTGGACTGACGTGCTCCTTGTTTCCTTTAAAGACCTTCTGGTGACTAGTCGGGCTGCGGCAAAAGACGAGCTGAATGTGTCCTGAACTATTTTATGTATGTAAGCACAATTGTGTGCTGGTGTTTGTACGCTTTAACACCGTCTTATTATTAGAGTTGACAATGTTCAAAACTGATGATTGAATCTGGTTTGGGTTGTGGAACCAAAAGTGGTCCTGGGTCATGTTTTAGGGCTGATGAATGCTTGAAAATGTGCAGCTTTATTCCCATGCTCCCTTTCCAACATGTTGAACTGTGAATTGTAAATAATTGGGATTTTGATGTAACTTGTCAGCATGTTCAAAATAAACTACTTCTGAACTCTTTTGTCCATTTCATCTCTCAAAGTGTTTGAGTTCACGCTTGAATTTACTGGACAATAAAGAATACATTAAGTAAAAACTTTAAGCCATCAAAATGGACTTAATTAGACCTGTCACAGCACTGATGTAATGCTGTTGACAGCCACTAGGACACATGGTTTCACCGCATGGAGGGACTGCTGCAGAGGTGTGGACTCGAGTCACATGACTTGGACTCGAGTCAGACTCGAGTCATGAATTTGATGACTTTAGACTCGACTTGACAAAATGTAGAAAGACTTGCAACTCGACTTAGACTTTAACATCAATGACTTGTGACTTCACTTGGACTTGAGCCTTTTGAATTGACATGACTTGACATGACTTGCTACTTTCCCCAAAACCCAAAGATGAAAAAGTTATTCGGGAGCGCTCCGTATTTTTCATTGTGTACTTGTCTATCAGCGTTGCGTGTGTCAGCTGGTGTGCTCTCAGTACAACAGCCAATCAAATTAGATCTACTTTGTTTTCATCACACAGCATTCATCCAATCAAATTTGCAGGACAACCAACGAAGAAGACATGTCCAAACCACACGCCAGTGAACAAAAAATGATACCTAAAATAATTTTGTTTGGGTATAAAAATTACGAGGTGGTCAACACAAAACGGTTTGCAGTATGCAACACATGCGGTTCGAAAATTCAACAACTTCCAACTTCGTCCGGCATTTGAAGTTGCACAAAGAACGGTAAGTTTTGAATGTAAGATAACGTTTATTGGCTAAGTAACGTGACTTTTATTTGCTGTGTAGTTAAATCAGTGAGGCTGTAAACTCACTGCTAACGTTATAACGTTATTGCAAACACGGGAATCTGTTGCAGTTCACTACCTTATTCATACTTTTTGTTCAGTGATTTTTTTAAGCAGGGTTACGTTAGTCAATATATCACACGTAACGTTAAACGGCGGTCAGCAGCACCGCGTATTTTAGCCACCTAAAAAAAGACAAAAATAGTAAAATAAAGGTCAGTTAAAATGTATACTATATTATGAATATGTGTACCGTTTTAGCTAGCTTTCTGACATACTGTTGGTTGTTTACCTCAGTGGTCCCCAACCACCGGGGCGCGGTGGTTGGGGACCACTGGTCCGTGGATCGATTGGTATCGGGCCGCACAAGAAAAAAACATTTTTTTCTTTTTTATTAAATCAACATAAAAAACACAATATACACTTACAAGTAGTGCACCAACCCAAACAAACTCTCTCCCCCCTTTTGTTCTGGGCATTGAACATGAAGACTCTTCCTTCACTGTTCCGAGTGGCCATGAGAGTCTTGGCAGTGCCTGCCTCCAGTGCTCCAGTGGAGCGAGTTTTCAGCCATGGTGGCATCATACTACGCCCCCATTGTGCACAAATGACTGACAGACTCTTGGCTAATTTGGTCTTTTGCAAATGCAATGCAGCATAGGGCCCTGACATATAAAAAGTACAACTTTTTTGTTATGTTCACGTATATGTCATGTTTTTTCAATGTTAACACTTTTGTACAAATAAGTACATTTGCACTTTATTTTTCAATGTGTTTGTTCTGTAAAGGAATGAGTTAATGTTTAAAATGACTGGTTAATAGTGCTATTATAAAGTGCAATGTCAGCACAATTTTCTTTCCTGCAATTTAAAATGCACTTGTTTTAATAAATAAATACAGCGTTTGAAAAGCATACACAATCTGTGTTAATATATTAGTCTGTGGTTAAAAGGACTTGAAAGGACTTGAAAGGACTCGAAACTCAAAATGCAGGACTTAGGACTTGACTTGAGACTTTCCAGTCTTGACTTTGGACTTGACTCGGGGCTTGCCTGTCTTGACTCGGGACTTGACTCGGACTTGAGGGCAAAGACTTGAGACTTACTTGTGACTTGCAAAATAATGACTTGGTCCCACCTCTGGACTGCTGTGCTATACGATGCAAAATACAGTATTCTTACAGGCATGTGATTTTTTCCGTCTATAGCCGGAAATGGTAAATGGGTTATACTTGTATAGCGCTTTTCTACCTTCAAGGTACTCAAAGCGCTTTGACACTATTTCCACATTCACCCATTCTGTCATGTCTGTGTGATCAGGTTTTATTTTTGGACTTTTTGTGCACTTTTGTTTTGTTTTGTCACCATAGTTACCCATTAGTTTCACCTGTCATGTCACGCACCTGTTTTGAGTCACGCACCTGTTGTTAATCATGTCCATAAGTATTTAAGTTCATTCATTTTCTGTTGTTCGTCCTGACGACCTCACACCACATTTATGCTCTGTCCATTTTTTCATGTCCATGTTCACGCTGCTCCTTTTTTGTCCATGCCAAGTAAGTTTTCTTTATTCAAGCCATAGTTTGCAAGTTTTGTTTAATTGTTCATAGTTTATTCTCCGCCACTGTGCGCGCTTTTTGTTTGATCCTTTTTTTTGTATTTATAGTTAATAAATAAATCATGTACCTTCATTCCCGTCTCGCCCGTGCCAACTTTCCGTAGCATCCTGGAAAAGCACACACCCAGGACCAAGTCTTGACACATTCACACACACATTCACACACTGATGGCGGGAGCTGCCATGCAAGGCGCTAACCAGCAGCCATCAGGAGCAAGGGGTGAAGTGTCTTGCTCAAGGACACAACGGACGTGACGAGGTTGGTAGAAGGTGGGGATCGAACCAGGAACCCTCAGGTTGCTGGCACGGCCACTCTCCCAATCCGCTTTTTCTATCTCTAAAAATAAATTTAAATTTTTTTTCGTTTTTTCCAACCTATAATGTGTGTTAAAATCTTGGTGTGTCTCTTTGCCATACCAACTACGGTTTTCCCGTAATAAGTACGGTTTTTGATCATCCAGTGATCAAAAATACAGTTTTCCTTTAAAAATAAAACTTAAAAATGGAAGCTATGTAGCGAAGCAACTCCACGGGCAGGGGACAACATATACGGGAAACATCAATGATGATTGGTTGGTTTACGTATAAGAATATCCATGATTGGTTGGTTGGTTTACTATGATGAGTCACGATTGGTAAAGATTAGGGCAAAACATAAGCATACTTGCCATCCTTGAGACCTCCAATTTCGGGGGGTTGGTGCAGGGGGCGTGGTTGGGGCGGGGGCGTGGTTAAGAGGGGAGGAGTATATTTACAGCTAGAATTCACCAAGTCAAGTATTTCATATATATGTATATATATATATATATATATATATATATATATATGTCTTAATAAGATTATCCAAAAAATTGTGCTCGATACCGTGGTAGAGCGCAATATATGTATGTGTGGGAAAAAAATCACAAGACTACTTCATCTCTACAGGCCTGTTTCATGAGGGGTTCCCTCAATCATCAGGAGATCTCCTGATGATTGAGGGAACCCCTCATGAAACAGGCCTGTAGAGATGAAGTAGTCTTGTGATTTTTTCCCACACATCCATATATATATATATATATACCGTATATATATATCCCCGCGACCCCGAAGGGAATACGCGGTAGAAAATGGATGGATTGATATATATATATATATATATATATATAAAATATATATAAGAAATAATTGACTTTCAGTTAATTATATATATATATATATATATATATATATATATATATATCCATCCATTTTCTACCGCTTATTCCCTTTGGGGTCGCGGGGGGCGCTGGAGCCTATCTCAGCTACAATCGGGCGGAAGGCGGGGTACACCCTGGACAAGTCGCCACCTCATCGCAGGGCCAACACAGATAGACAGACAACATTCACACTCACATTCACACACTAGGGCCAATATAGTGTTGCCAATCAACCTATCCCCAGGTGCATGTCTTTGGAGGTGGGAGGAAGCAGGAGTACCCGGAGGGAACCCACGCAGTCACGGGGAGGACATGCAAACTCCACACAGAAAGATCCCGAGCCCGGGATTGAACCCAAGACTACTCAGGACCTTTGTATTGCGAGGCAGATGCACTAACCCCTCTGATATATATATATAAATAAAAGAAATACTTGAATTTCAGTGTTTATTTATTTACACATATACACACACATAACACTCATCTACTCATTGTTGAGTTATGGGTTGAATTGTCCATCCTTGTTCTATTCTCTGTCACTATCTTTCTAACCATACTGAACACCCTCTCTGATGATGCATTGCTGTGTGGCACGCACAAAAGTGCTTTCATCAAATGCACTAGATGGCAGTATTGTCCTGTTTAAGAGTGTCACAACATTGCTGTTTACGGCAGACGGACTGCTTTACTGTAGACGTTCTTTATATTGTGGGAAAGCGGACTCAGGTCCGCCTGAATTTCCAGAGATTTTCGGGAGAAAATGTGTCCCGGGAGGTTTTCGGGAGAGGCGCTGAATTTCGGGAGTCTCCCGGAAAATCCGGGAGGGTTGGCAAGTATGAACATAAGGGACAGGCCAATCAGAGGCAAGATAGGGCGGGTCATGGAACCAGGAAGGGAAATTGTCAGAATAATTGTATACAAGTTATCACACCACTTGTGTTCCCATGAGTTCGGGTTGTCCTGCGAGAAGACAAAAGCAGTCTTTGATCTTATCAAGCGAAAGGCCTACCGCTTGTAAAACTCCACTCCGTGCGATGGGATGCGACGTGGAGGTGTCGGTTTCTTTGATCTATTGGACAGCCACAGGAAGACCTTGTCATGACCCGAGGTCTACAAAGCAGAAAGGGGGAAAACCTAACACCGCTCCAGGCACCTTTTCTTTGAACTGTTTACGAACCCCCTCCCCTTAGGAGCAGTTGCACAATGTAATCAGAAAATGCCCAAATAAAGGAGGAGTGCCTTCAGAGCATGGTGGGAGCCTTTAGCTTACGCAGCCCCAGACGTTTCTCCTCATGAGCTCAATTGAATCCTGTCTCTGTTTGATTCCTTTGCTTCTTGTCTTGTTTAATAGATACTGTAGTTTGGTGTTTGAACCTGACAGAAATCATAACAGACATCCCAAATGATGACGAAAGAGTTGGACAGACCACCCCCAGACCACCGGCCTCCAGACCACCGGCTTATTCTCAGTCTTTTTCATTAAGTTCAAATCCCATGCCTGATTCTTAATACATACTTGCCAACCCTCCCGGATTTTCCGGGAGACTCCCGAAATTCAGCGCCTCTCCCGAAAACCTCCCGGGACAAATTTTCTCCCGAAAATCTCCCGAAATTCAGGCGGACTCAGGTCCTCCACAATATAAAAAAGCGTACCTGCCCAATGACGTTATAACTGTAGAATGATGGAGGGCGAGTTCTTGGTTTCCTATGTGGGTTTATTATCAGGCAGTTTCATTAACGTCCTCCCAGCGCGGCAACAACACACAACAACAGCAGTCACTTTTTTGTATACCGTAAAGCAGTTCGTCTGCCGTAAACAGCAATGTTGTGACACTCTTAAACAGGACAATACTGCCATCTAGTGCATTTGATGAAAGCACTTTTGTGCGTGCCACACAGCAATGCATCATCAGAGAGGGTGTTCAGCATGGTTCGAAAAATAGTGACAGAGAATAGAACAAGGATGGACAATTCAACCCTTAACTCAACAATGAGTAGATGAGTGTTATGTGTGTGTATATGTGTAAATAAATGAACACTGAAATTCAAGTATTTATTTTATATATATATATATAATATGTATATATATAATAAAATAAATATATAATAAAATATATATATATATATATATATATATATATATATATATATATATATATATATATATATATATATATATATATATATATATAGAATTCACTGAACGTCAAGTATTTCTTATATATATATATATATATATATATATATATATATATATATATATATATATATATATATATATATATATATATATATATATATATATATATATTAGAGATGCGCGGATAGGCAATTATTTCATCCGCAACCGCATCAGAAAGTCGTCAACCATCCGCCATCCACCCGATGTAACATTTGATCAGAACCGCACCCGCCTGCACCCGCCCGTTGTTATATATCTAATATAGACGATGCAAGGCATTAGTGAGATTATAAAGCTTTTGCCTGTTAAAGAAAGGAGACTGATCCAACGCAGCACAGACATTCGCGTGCCACGCTGTCACGACCCAGACGCACACCAGTGCGCAATCATATGGGAGCCGCGCTGAGCGCACCTCCAAGCGCGTCTCGCTGCCGGCGACGGCCGGGTATGGGCCCGACGCTCCAGCGCCATCCATTTTCAGGGCTAGTTGATTCGGCAGGTGGGTTGTTACACACTCCTTAGCGGGTTCCGACTTCCATGGCCACCGTCCTGCTGTCTATATCAACCAGGGTGAGCCCCACCCCTTTCGTGAGCGCACTGCGCGCGGAGTGACCCCTGTTACGCGCCCCCGGCAACAGGGGTGGCGGGCAGGTAAGCTGCGCGGGCGGAGCGCGCGGAGTGACCCCTGTTACGAGCCCCCGGCCACGGGGGTGGCGGGCAGGTAAGCTGCTTACCTGCTGCGCGTGACGCCGGCCGCGGCGAAGGCGGACGAGGCGGGGTGTCGGTGCGGTGGGCGCGGTGGTGACCCTGGACGTGCGTCGGGCCCTTCTCGCGGATCGCCTCAGCTACGGCTCCCGGTGGGGCCCTCTCGGGGGAAGGGGCCTCGGTCCCGGACCCCGGCGAGGCGTCCCTTCTCCGCTCCGTAAAAGTGTCCATCTCTTTTTTTTTTCTTCTGTTGTGGCATATGCTGCAGGTGCCTGCTCGTTTTTCGTATGTGGGTAACAACATTTAACTATGTATATATATTTCCCAATTGGTTTAACTGCCACCCGCCTGAATCTATTTAAAACCCGACCCGACCCGCGGATAAAATCTAATTTTTTTTAATTTCATCCGCCCGATCCGCGGATAATCCGCGGACTCCGCGGTTGTGCCCGCAAACTGCGCATCTCTAATATATATATATATATATATATATATATATATATATATATATGAAATACTTGACTTGGTGAATTCTAGCTGTAAATATACCCCTCCCCTTTTAGCCACGCCCCCGACCACGCCCCCGTCCCACCCCGACCACGCCCACGCAAACCCCCCTCCCCCCACCTCCCGAAATCGGAGGTCTCAAGGTTGGCAAGTATGTTAATATGAGACATTTTTTCGAACCAGTGAAGTCCTGAAACAGGAGTGTTAATCCTTTATTATGTCAGCGTCACGGCGCCCCTGTAAGCCAGGCCAAATCCTTGACGTGCACCTCCCAAAAACCTTGTGTCAAGGGTGGCGCGAAGCACAGTGATGTAATTGGTCAGCTTTTTTAATTAAGTGATATCCCTGAATGTAGACTTTCCTCTTTTTCCTTCATGCCAAAACAAAAGAAATGACAGAGCAAATTGAGGAGCATCTCAACAAAGACCATACTTGCCAACCTTGAGACCTCCGATTTCGGGAGGTGGGGGGTGGGGGCGTGGTTGGGGCGGGGCGTGGTTGGGGGCGTGGTTAAGAGCGGAGGAGTATATTGACAGCTAGTCACCAAGTCAAGTATTTCATACATATTATATATATATATATATATATATATATATATATATATATATATATATATATATATATATATATACACATCCTGAAAATATGCAAACAAAACTGTTTAGATAATTGATACTTCAAACTTGCATAAATAAATATTAAGGAATATAACATAACTTGGCTTCTGAGAGTTTCAAAATGTAATGAATAAAATGCTAAAGTTGTTGATAAACAAGCAATTATTTTCATAATTAAATATGGTCATTTTAAATGAATTATTATGATAATTTAAAATCAATTATTTGAAATATGTTTATTTTAATGTATAATTCTATGGCTGGATGTAATAAGGAGTCACGAAAAAATACAAATAAAAATACAATTAATTTTGATGTTTTTAGCAAAATATAGTAAAAATGTATTTAGTTTTTTTTTTTTTTTTAATTAATAAATATATTTATTTTTAGGTAAAATAAACATAATAATACAATTTATCTCTAGTCTGGATGATTTAGTTCTTGTCACCCTGTTGTCCTCCCGTCATGAAAAAAAGGCTGTCCTCACTCAGGTCCGCATGGAGCTGGAGGGGGGTGTGGCTTCCAGCTCCGGCTGAAAATCGGGAGATTTTCGGGAGAATATTTTGTCCCGGGAGTTTTTTTGGGAGAGGCGCTGAATTTTGGGAGTCTCCCGGAAAATTCGGGAGGGTTGGCAAGTATGACAAAGACGTTTGCCAATGTGATGATCACTTATATCCAGAGGTGGGTAGAGTAGCCAGAAATTGTACTCAAGTAAGAGTACTGTTACTTTAGAGATTTATTACTCAAGTAAAAGTAAGGAGTAGTCACCCAAATATTTACTTGAGTAAAAGTAAAAAGTATGTTGTGAAAAAACTACTCAAGTACTGAGTAACTGATGAGTAACATACACACACATATCATATATATATATATATATATATATATATATATATATATATATATATATATATATATATATATACATACATATACATTGATATATACATACATATACATTGATATATACAGTATATAATTTATATGTATTTATTTTGCTGTTTTTGTTTACATGTTAAAGGTGTTTTAATGAATATACATGCATGTTTAACATATAGATTCCTTTCTTTCATGAAGACAAGAATATAAGTTGGTGTATTACCTGATTCTGATGACTTGCATTGATTGTAATCAGACAGTAGTGCTGATAACGTCCACGTTTTCAAATGGAGGAGAAGAAAAGTTCCTCCTTTCTGTCTAATACCACATGAAAGTGGTTGGTTTTTGGCATCTTAGTTGTCCAGCTTCCATATTCGTTTTTATACATCCATCCATCCATTTTCTACCGCTTATTCCCTTTGGGGTCGCGGGGGGCGCTGGAGCCTATCTCAGCTACAATCGGGCGGAAGGCGGGGTACACCCTGGACAAGTCGCCACCTCAGTCGCCACCTCATCGTTTTTATACACTTTACAAGAAATATATTGGCGTCAAACTCCGTAGCTTGCTAGCTTGTTTGCGCTGGCTTTCGGAGACTCTTATTTTGAAAGCGCAGGCGCGATGGAGCGACACTTTTATTGTGAAGACAGGAACGTCCTCATGTGCGGTCAGTCTTTAGGCTTTTGACGGGATTTATGGTTGGAATGAAAAAGTATCTTTTTTCCTTCACACTTTTGATTAATTGATTGGAACTTTTATTAGTAGATTGCACAGTACAGTATATATTCCGTACAATTGACCACTAAATGGTAACACCCCAATAAGTTTTTCAACTTGTTTAAGTCAGGTCATGTGACCACCTGGCTCTGTTTGATTGGTCCAACGTCACCAGTGACTGCATCTGATTGGTGGAACGAAGTGAAACGTCACCAGTAAGGCAGGCACTTTGAAGGTCTGTCTGACAGACCAAAACAAACAAAGCGTGCATTAACAGATCGATAAAAATTAGTAGCGAGTAGCGAGCTGAATGTAGATAAAAGTAGCGGAGTAAAAGTAGCGTTCCTTCTCTATAAATATACTTAAGTAAAAGTAAAAGTATGTTGCATTAAAACTACTCTTAGAAGTACAATTTATCCCAAAAGTTACTCAAGTAGATGTAACGGAGTAAATGTAGCGCGTTACTACCCACCTCTGCTTATATCAGACCTGGGAAAATCAAGGCCCGGGGGCCACACGCGGCCCATTAAGCTTTTCAATCTAACAAATACAATAATGTGTGTGTGTGTGTGTTGTCCCCCTGGCACATTTTTTCACTAAATTTGGCCAGAAATTTCCTAAAAATACTCCAACACAGGAGGCTAAATCAATCAATCAATCAATCAATGTTTATTTATATAGCCCTAAATCACAAGTGTCTCAAAGGGCTGCACAAGCCACAACGACATCCTCGGTATAGCCCACATAAGGGCAAGGAAAAACTCACCCCAGTGGGACGTCGATGTGAATGACTATGAGAAACCTTGGAGAGGACCGCATATGTGGGTAACCCCCCCCCCTCTAGGGAGACCGAATGCAATGGATGTCGAGTGGGTCTAACATAATATTGTGAGAGTCCAGTCCATAGTGGATCCAGCATAACAGTAAGAGTCCAGTCCACAGTGGGGTCAGCAGGAAACCATCCCGAGCGGAGACGGGTCAGCAGCGCAGAGATGTTCCCAACCGATATACAGGTGAGCGGTCCACCCCGGGTCCCGACCCCGGACAGCCAGCACCCCATCCATGGCCACCGGATCTGTGTGTCTCCCCTTCCACAAGGGATAGGGGGGAGCAGAGGAGAACAGAAAAGAAACGGCAGATCAACTGGTCTAAGAAAAGGGGGGCTATTCAAAGGCTAGAGTATACAAATGAGTTTTGAGATGGGACTTAAATGTTTCTACTGAGGTAGCATCTCTAACTGTTACCGGGAGGGCATTCCATAGTACTGGAGCCCCAATAGAAAACGCTCTATAGCCCGCAGACTTTTTTTGGGCTCTGGGAATCACTAATAAGCCGGAGTTCTTCGAACGCAGATTTCTTGCCGGGACATATGGTACAATACAATCGGCAAGATAGGCTGGAGCTAGACCGTTTAGTATTTTATACGTAAGTAGTAAAACCTTAAAGTCGCATCTTAAGTGCACAGGAAGCCAGTGCAGGTGAGCCAGTATAGGTATATATATATATGTATATAAAGGTGTATATACAGTATAGGCGTAATATGATCAAACTTTCTTGTTCTTGTCAAAAGTCTAGCAGCCGCATTTTGTACCAACTGTAATCTTTTAATGCTAGACATAGGGAGACCCGAAAATAATACGTTACAGTAGTCGAGACGAGACGTAACGAACGCATGAATAATGATCTCAGCGTCGCTAGTGGACAAAATGGAACGAATTTTAGCGATATTACGGAGATGAAAGAAGGCCGTTTTAGTAACACTCTTAATGTGTGACTCAAAGGAGAGAGTTGGGTGGAAGATAATACCCAGATTCTTTACTGATTCGCCTTGTGTAATTGTTTGGTTGTCAAATGTTAAGGTGGTATTATTAAATAAATGTCGGTGTTTAGCAGGACCGATAATCAGCATTTCCGTTTTCTTGGCGTTGAGTTGCAAGAAGTTAGCGGACATCCATTGTTTAATTTCATTAAGACACGCCTCCAGCTGACTACAATCCGGCGTGTTGGTCAGCTTTAGGGGCATGTAGAGTTGGCTGTCATCAGCATAACAATGAAAGCGAACACCGTATTTGCGTATGATGTCGCCTAGCGGCAACATGTAAATACTAAAGAGTGCAGGGCCAAGAACCGAACCTTGGGGGACTCCGCACGTTACCTTAACATAGTCCGAGGTCACATTGTTATGGGAGACGCACTGCATCCTGTCAGTAAGATAAGAGTTAAACCACGACAAGGCTAAGTCTGACATACCAATACGTGTTTTGATACGCTCTAATAAAATATTATGATCGACGGTATCGAAAGCAGCGCTAAGATCAAGAAGCAGCAACATAGATGACGCATCAGAATCCATCGTTAGCAGTAGATCATTAGTCATTTGTGCGATAACGCTTAGAGTAAAACCCCCTCCAGTGTTTCAGTAGAGAATCGCAAGTGATGCAAAAAAAAAAAAAGAAAAAAGTCTGATCATTCCTTGGTGCAGATGCAGCGAAGCACAGAACAAGTCAAATGTTGAATGATGATTTTACTTCTGCAGTTACAGTGAAACATCTGAGGGAGAAAGAATCGTGCCCTCGGTGCAAATCCACAGCAAAGGTCTTATCTGCGGAACTGAGCGATGGGAGGCGGGACCTTGATGTCCTGGCCCTTCTCCAGCCTCTTCTCGCACTCAATCAGGTAGTTGACGCCGTCCACCACCAGCTGGACCAGCTCCACCTGAGGCACGGCAGAGACAAGTCCATGTACCTCTGTCTACGCGCCTGATCTCAAGACGGACGGACGGACGGACGGACGCTCACCTCGGACTTGCCCAGACGGTCGTTGTTGGAGATGTCAAAGGTGTCGCCTGTGGCCGCAGTGTCCACGCCCCCCGTGCCCCTCTTCTGCAGCCTCAAGTTGTCCAGGATTTTAGAGAAGCGTAGATCCTGCAGGAGAATTTTGACACATGATCACGCGACCAACATTAACAACATTCCTACGGAGCAGTGATTCTTAGTTAGGGCCCGCATGGCCCATTGTATAAGGACTCCCAAAGGGAGTCCTTATACAATGGGACATAAGGACCTATTGAATTTCTAAGGTTTTTAGGGCCCGCATGGCCCATTGTATAAGGACTCCCAAAGGGAGTCCTTATACAATGGGACATAAGGACCTATTGAATTTCTAAGGTTTTTAGGGCCCGCATGGCCCATTGTATAAGGACTCCCAAAGGGAGTCCTTATACAATGGGACATAAGGACCTATTGAATTTCTAAGGTTTTATTCTTTATTCTTTATTCTCCCGCCGCCACATTAAACTGTAATTTGACCCACTTAACATGCTTCAAAACTCACCATATTTGACCCACACATCAGGACCTGCGAAAATTGCCTTTTTAAAAAAAAAAACGAACCACAAAACTCAAAATTGCGCTCTAGCGCCCCCTAGAAAAAAAAACTAGGAAGGTCGGAGAGACATGAAACAAAAACCTCTATGTAGGTCTGACTTAGACCTACATTTCATAATAGTACATTCTCGGGCTAAAATCAACAGGAAGTTGGCAATTCCCCCTTCAAGACAAAAAAGTACTAAAAACAGTCACTTTTGCCTCTTTGAGCTGTAATTTGACCCCCTTAACATGCTTCAAAACTCACCAAACTGAACGCACACATCAGGACTGGCAAAAACTGTGATCTAATAAAAAAAACCTAACCCCAAATCTCAAAATTGTGCTCTAGCGCAATTTTTTTAATAAAACGCACAAAAAACTGCTCCCCGGATGAAAAAACTGACAAAACTGCCTGTAACTCCCACTGGGAAGGTCGGAGAGACATGAAACAAAAACCTCTATGTAGGTCTCACTTAGACCTACATTTCATAAATTGACAACCCCCAGCAAAAATCAACAGGAAGTTTGCTATTCCCCCTTCAAAACAAAATCTTTGTAAAAACCGGTCACCTTTCGTCAAAATCTATCTCCTCTGAGCGCGTTTGTCGTTTCGGCTTCAAACTAACACAGGAGAGAGATTAAACCCTTGTGTATGAAATAACAGAACAGCGTTTTAATACCTGCTCCGGTTTTGATTTTATGACCCTTCAAAGACCCGCTGCGCTGATGCGGCTGCGCTGCTGTTTTTTTAAGATGGCTGCTTAAAAGCAGGAAGCACCAGCGTGCCCACACAATGCAGACAAGGTAGGTACACTAGACAAAAGTATTGGGACACTTATGACTACCACCGGACAAAAGTATTGGGACACTTAGGCCGAAAACTGGACAAAAGTATTGGGACACTTGGGACTACAACTCGACAAAAGTATTGGGACACTTGGGACTAAAACTGGACAAAAGTATTGGGACACTTAGGACTAGTTATCTTCTGTTTTTTTACTTAAAGGAGCCCTATGTAATAATGCCATGTCAAGTCATCATTAAATGATATGTCAAAAGGCATTAATACATTTTCCAATACCTCCATAACTGATAACAGTAGTTCAGCTCATTTCAAAATTACATTTACAGCCCCGAAATCCGGTTTTTGTTTTCATTTCAACGCTCCGCCCTCCACCGTTTAACCACTTAGAAAGTCCGTGAGTGTGTCACATCCAGGTTGCCAGTTACACACCGCCATCTGGGTCTGGCTAATGTCACTGGTAAAGTTACTAAACATGTCAGACCTTAGTCAGTCTAAAAGTTACCGTTCTCAACTTATTCACGACAAAGCCAGGAACAAAACCCGTATTTGTATCAGGGATGCCTTTGAAAGATGGAGACCATTGAAGATTTTTTAATCCGACGCCAAACTTGCTAACTTCCTCCTTGATAGGTAAGTCAGGCATTTACGTTTTCTTATTACTTGTAATAAATGGAAATGGACATTTGGTATGTAAACTATATTGTCCAATATAGTCTATGATCTTGTCTAACAAAGATAGTATGTTCCTGCAACCAACGCTTAGTGTGATGGTGCTTCGCTCCTAGTCTAATGCTTAGCATGCTAGCCCGGTCAATGACACACCGATACACAGGCTAACGGGGGAAATCTATGCTGATGTCTTTTATTCTTTTATTCTATTATTTATTTGTTTTATTCTTTTATTCTATTATTTGTTTTATTCTATTTTATTGATGTATTTTATTCTTTTTATTATATTATTATTTGTTTGTTTTGTTTTATTCTATTTTATTGATGTCTTTTATTCTATTATTATTTATTTGTTTTATTCTATTTTATTGATGTCTTTTATTCTTTTTATTTTATTATTAGGGACGGCGTGGCGCAGTGGAAGAGTGGCCGTGCGCGACCCGAGGGTCCCTGGTTCAATCCCCACCTAGTACCAACCTCGTCATGTCCGTTGTGTCCTGAGCAAGACACTTCACCCTTGCTCCTGATGGGTGCTGGTTAGCGCCTTGCATGGCAGCTCCCTCCATCAGTGTGTGAATGTGTGTGTGAATGGGTAAATGTGGAAGTAGTGTCAAAGCGCTTTGAGTACCTTGAAGGTAGAAAAGCGCTATACAAGTACAACCCATTTATCATTTATTTATTATCATTTATTATTATTATTATTATTTGTTTTGTTTTATTCTATTTTATTTATATAATTTATTATTTTATTTTTTATTATTATTTGTTTGTTTAGTTTTATTCTATTTTATTGATGTCTTTTATTCTTGTAGTCTACTATTTATTTGTTTTATTCAATTTTATTGATGTCTTTTATTCTTTTTATTGTATTATTATTATTTGTTTGTTTTGTTTTGTTCTATTCTATTTATGTATTTTATTATTTTAGTTTTTTATTATCATTTGTTTGTTTTATTCTACTTTATTGATGTCTTTTATTCTTTTATTTTATTATTATTATTATTTGTTTGTTTTGTTTTATTCCATTTTATTGATGTCTTTTATTCTATTATTTATTTGTTTTATTCTATTTTATTTATGTCTTTCATTCTTTTAATTGTATTATTAATATTATTTGTTTTGTTTTATTCTATTTTATTTATATAATTTATTATTTTATTTTTTATTATTATTTGTTTGTTTAGTTTTATTCTATTTTATTGATGTCTTTTATTCTTGTAGTATATTATTTGTTTTATTCAATTTTATTGATGTCTTTTATTCTTTTTATTGTATTATTATTATTTGTTTGTTTTGTTTTATTCTATTCTATTTATGTATTTTATTATTTTAGTTTTTTATTATTATTTGTTTGTTTTAACCTACTTTATTGATGTCTTTTATTATTTTATTTTATTATTATTATTTGTTTGTTTTGTTTTATTCCATTTTATTTATGTACTATATTATTTTATTTGTTATTATTATTTTATTGATGTATTTTATAATTTTATTCTATTATTATTATTATTTGTTTATTTATTGTTGTTTACTTGTTTCATTTTAAATGCTTGTAATTTGATTACTTTTATTGTTCCTTATTTTATGTGCAGCACTCTGGAGACAGTTTTGTTGTTAATAGTGCAAGAGAAATAAAGGGGATTGGATCATTAATATTTGAGTGGCACCCAAGCCCTTCTGTAGTGGAAAAATTGGGCCCTGAGGTCAAAAACGTTAAGAACCCCTGTTCTTAACGTATTAAAATTAATATTTATTTATATCTCTGTATGTGTCAAGATATCAAGGTCAAGTTCAAGGTTCAACTTTATTGTCCCCGCAGGGAAATTTGTCTTGGGCACAGTGCATCATTGCTTTCTTAACATACCCAAAAACAACAGAAGAAAAACACAAGCACAGACACAACCACAACCATACAACTAACATTTAAACATCAGAACATGGAGCTTGATAGACATAGGTGGCACTTTGATGTAGGCGTAAAATCTACAGTAAGGGGATAAAGATAAAGTACCAATGTGCATTGCACTAGAGCTCATGGATAAAGTGCTGTGTGCTAAAGTGCTATGTGCTAAAGTGCTATGTGCTAAAAAAGTGCTAACCTATGTATTAAAATTCTATTGCACATTGTTGGTCAGCTTAATGGAGGCTGGAACAAATGATAATTTAAGGCGGTTAGATTTGCATAGTGGGACCCGGAGTCTTCTCCCTGATGGCAGGGTTCCATATTCAGGAAAGAGTGGGTGTTGTGAATTGGAAATAATTTTCTTAGCTTTTTTCCTAACTGCCTGCTCATAGATGCTCTGTATAGGCTCATATTCTTTCCTCCCTACGATTTTCATTGCCGTTTTATGCATGCCGGCCAGTTTGCTTTTTAGCTTAACGGTTAGGTTGCCAAACCATGAGGTGATCCCGTATCTAATGATGCTCTCTCCAATGGCACGGTAGAAAATCATCATGATATGGCTGCTTACGCCGTGATGATTTTCTACCGTGCCATTGTAGAGACGCTATTAACTCTCACGCCCCCCCCCAAACACATCACTGCGTTGCCCAAACTTACCTTGCTAAGTTTGGGCAGGCGCACGTGCACGCCCGCCCTGAGACCTGTGCCCAGGTTGGAGGGGCACGTGAGTACGTAGCCCAGATGTTCATTCCACATGAACTCCCAGCCTCTCTCGTGGATCAGATGTTCCACCTGCAGGACACCACAGCAGGATCTTAGACTCAGTCTGCCTAGCAACAAGTGACTCTGGTGCACATGAACTCTGCCACGCTAAGATCCTTAGCAACGTTTCATTGATCTGTTCCTGAGGTGGACCTGTGTGAGTCCTCTGCAGAATCTCTCAAAGACCCTCTTCATGTTGCCCCCCTTCTCCATGGAGATGACTCTGGTGTGGTCCTCCTCGTTGATCCAGATCAGGAAGGTCTTCTCGTTGTTGTGCCTGAGGGGGAACAAAGACGTTGGTGAGGAACACGTCACGTCCCGTCTTGTCAAGCTCTGGACCACGAGGATGCGGCACACGCCATCGTGACATGCGTCCTACCAGATGCCCCTGGCGTCAGGCCAGTCCCGGGCCATGAAGGCACATGTCAACAAGGGAGACACTGGCTTGTCAAACAGGAAGTGGTCCTACAGGGTGTGTCGGGGGAGGGGGGGAAGAAAAAGAGAGGAACACATGGAGGATAGAAGAAGGACCAGGAAGGAGTCAAGGACGGAGGAACACTTGAAGCCCTACATTTCTAATCCTCTACGAAAGGGGGGAGGTCTGTGGACTGGGTCGGCCTTACCAGATCCCCCTAGCATCGGGCCAGTCTCGGGCCATGAAGGCCGAGGTGAGTAAGGGAGACACGGGCTTGTCAAACAGGAAGTGGTCCTGATGGTGCGTGGCAGCGTTGGATCGGAACACAAAAGTCACATGTTGTCTACCGTGTAGAAACGGCCAGAATTGCACAGCATTGAATAGTATTTTAGTCTACAACAAATGACTTTAAAAATGATGATACTCTTTTATTTTGCAGCAATTAACTGTCATTTCAAAGTAAAATTGTTGGAATAATTGTTTGTAAGTTATCACAAAAGAAATGTATTATGAATGCTGTCTTTCGAGGCCTAACAAGAGGAAGAAGGCTCGTGAAACGCCACCGTGATTTCAACACGGACAGATGGCAGGATCTGCTCAACTTCCAGAGGAACTCTCTTTGAAGTGTTAAACGAACTCTCTCTGAAGTATTTCACAAACTCTCTTCCAACTATTTGGTAACCGAGGTCAACGCTATTTACGACCCGCTGCCCTCTTGAAGTCGCCGTGGTCAGGAGACGGGAGGGGCTATCCATTGTCCTCCAACACCTGCCCCAGCTGGATCCAGGAAGAGCCCAAGCCCGAGAAATCCTCTTCTTGGTCTTCAAAGCGACCGAAAACAATGACTGTTTTACATACTTCCCATTCCTGCTGTGACATGTGTTGGTGCGTGAACATTGAACATCTGAATTAAAAGAGGAGACGAAAACCTTCTTCGTCAGAGCGTGGTGCAGGACTGTACAGAGAGTGCAGTGGCCATGTCTCTCCTCAATATTGAGTCCAAATTGAATTCTGTCTCTGTTTGATTCCTTGCCTTTTGTCTTGTTTAATAGATGTCCTCAGTGTTTGAACGTGACAAAAATACTGAGGCCTCTGTAATATGTTGGGGCAAAATTGATATTTTAGTCATTTCTTGTCTAACAAGTTTAGACTAAGTGCTTATGTGTGTTGCTTCGTCCTAACTGCATCAAAAATAAGACACTTTTATGGCACTCATACATTCCTGAAGCCCATGGGGGACATCGACACGGTTCATCTTCCACCCACACCTTCTCCAAGCATAGAACAAAGACTGCTCTGATGTTTAAACATCACTCATTCCCATTCTGTTGTTTAAAAGTTACTCTTAACGATGGTCTTTCCCCATCTTTAATTCAAACATTCCTGTTTGTGCTAAAATCACAATCAAATAAAGTGTATTTTACTCATTCTTCCTTCCCCCTCCCAGGGTGGGACACTTGGCCCAACCCCTCCATTCCTAAAAGCAATATGAGATCTGAAAGTTTCTTGGTCTCTTTCACTCTCTCTTGCTGCATTGTGCTTTCCTCCTCCTTTCTGTTGCAGCGTAAAACTTTCTCCTGGGTAATCTGATTTTATTCGGGATCTCAAATAAACGTTCTTTGGAAATGTTTTGTATTTAATAGAAAACAAATATCACAACAAATGACTGTGAATTAAAACTGATTTTTCTTTTAAAAAGGGGTTCCATAGACTACATTGTAGAGATGCGCGGTTTGCGGGCACAACCGCGAAGTCCGCGGATTATCCGCGGGTCGGGCGGATGAAATAAAAAAAAAATTAGATTTTATCCGCGGGTCGGGTCGGGTCGGGCGGTTGAAATAAAAAAAAATTAGATTTTAAATAGATTCAGGCGGGTGGCAGTTAAACCAATTGGTAAATATATATACATAGTTAAATGTTGTTACCCACATACGAAAAACGAGCAGGCACCTGCAGCATATGCCACAACAGAAGAAAAAAAAAAAAAGAGATGGACACTTTTACGGAGCGGAGAAGGGACGCCTCGCCGGGGTCCGGGACCGAGGCCCCTTCCCCCGAGAGGGCCCCACCGGGAGCCGTAGCTGAGGCGATCCGCGAGAAGGGCCCGACGCACGTCCAGGGTCACCACCGCGCCCACCGCACCGACACCCCGCCTCGTCCGCCTTCGCCGCGGCCGGCGTCACGCGCAGCAGGTAAGCAGCTTACCTGCCCGCCACCCCCGTGGCCGGGGGCTCGTAACAGGGGTCACTCCGCGCGCTCCGCCCGCGCAGCTTACCTGCCCGCCACCCCTATTGCCGGGGGCGCGTAACAGGGGTCACTCCGCGCGCAGTGCGCTCACGAAAGGGGTGGGGCTCACCCTGGTTGATATAGACAGCAGGACGGTGGCCATGGAAGTCGGAACCCGCTAAGGAGTGTGTAACAACCCACCTGCCGAATCAACTAGCCCTGAAAATGGATGGCGCTGGAGCGTCGGGCCCATACCCGGCCGTCGCCGGCAGCGAGACGCGCTTGGAGGTGCGCTCAGCGCGGCTCCCATATGATTGCGCACTGGTGTGCGTCTGGGTCGTGACAGCGTGGCACGCGAATGTCTGTGCTGCATTGGATCAGTCTCCTTTCTTTAACAGGCAAAAGCTTTATAACCTCACTAATGCCTTGCATCGTCTATATTAGATATATAACAACGGGCGGGTGCGGGCGGGTGCGGTTCTGATCAAATGTTACATCGGGTGGATGGCGGATGGTTGACGACTTTCTGATGCGGTTGCGGATGAAATAATTGCCTATCCGCGCATCTCTACTACATTGCACACTCTTGTACAGTAGGTGGCAGTGTTCTGTTGAACGAAATAAAATTGTGAAGTTACAGCATGCAGTTGCAATTTTAATGTCAATAACTATAAAAAGTGTAGAGTTGCAGCATTTAGTTGTGGCTTTATTGTAATTAACTGTGAAATCACAGTTCAACAGTAAATTGCTATAAAGATATTCTACAGTAAATTTACTGTGAAAATAATGCAATTATCAGCCAGACATTTGCTGTGAATCAACAATGGATATTTTTACAGTGTAGTTTTCTGTAAAGATCTGGAAATATTACGATAATTGAGAAAGCCATGCCAGTTCAAGGCAATATTGTTTTGTTCCACCTTTTAATGGATCTTACTGGAGCAGAGGTGTCTAAAGTGTGGTCTGGATTCTACAGCTCAAGTTTTATTTGTATATTGTACAAATAAAAACGATTATTAATGATTTTTAGACTAATTTGCTTTGTCACCTTGAACACAAAACTAAGACTTTTCAGATCAGCACATAATTATTTTATTATTAATACATCATTTCATACTGTCAATTTTGAAATTCTTCAAAACAAATTTAAATAAATATTAAAATAGATATCTTAGTGATTTTTTTTGTACGGAAAAACAAAAGCTATACTGAAGAAAATCTTAGCATTTTAAAAAGTGACTTTTGAGAGTACTATTTTTATTTCAATAAGACTTTCTTCATCTGCTCCTCTTTTTGAAAAAAAGACAATATTTAACGACAACATATTTTGTATATCTATTTCTATGTATAAGTATGTATATTTATCTCCCGATTTACCAATAGTTATCCATATTTCATCCTCACTGGAAACCGTTTGGATCCTGATTGTGTACCTAATGAAGTGGCCGTAGTAGTGTCTACTGCCCCCAAGCGGCCAAAAGAGTAACTTATTGAGCTAGATTGTGTACCTAATGAAGTGGCCGTACTACTGCCCCCATGTGGCCAAAAGAACAACTTATTTAGGTAGACTTTGTACCTAATTAATGTGGCTCTACTAGTGTCTACAGCCCCCATGTGGCCAAAAGAGGAACTTATTTTGGTAGCTTGTGTACCTAATGAAGTGGCCATACTACTGCCCCCATGTGGCCAAAAGAGGAACTTATTTAAGTAGAATTAATATCTAATGAAGTGGCCATACTACTGCCCCCATGTGGCCAAAATAGGAACTTATTTAGGTAGAATTAATATCTAATGAAGTGGCCGTACTACTGCCTCCATGTGGCCAAAAGAGGAACTTATTTAGGTAGAATTAATATTTAATGAAGTGGCCGTACTACTGCCCCCATGTGGCCAAAAGAGGAACTTATTTAAGTAGAATTAATATCTAATGAAGTGGCCGTACTACTGCCCCCATGTGGCCAAAAGAGGAACTTATTTAGGTAGAATTAATATCTAATGAAGTGGCCGTACTACTGCCTCCATGTGGCCAAAAGAGGAACTTATTTAGGTAGAATTAATATTTAATGAAGTGGCCGTACTACTGCCCCCATGTGGCCAAAAGAGGAACTTATTTAGGTAGAATTAATATTTAATGAAGTGGCCGTACTACTGCCCCCATGTGGCCAAAAGAGGAACTTATTTAGGTGGAATTAATATCTAATGAAGTGGCCATACTACTGCCCCCATGTGGCCAAAAGAGGAACTTATTTAGGTAGAATTAATATCTAATGAAGTGGCCATACTACTGCCCCCATGTGGCCAAAAGAGGAACTTATTTAGGTAGAATTAATATCTAATGAAGTGGCCGTACTACTGCCCCCATGTGGCTAAAAGAGGAACTTATTTGGGTAGAATTAATATCTAATGAAGTGGCTGTACTACTGCCCCCATGTGGCCAAAAGAGGAACTCATTTAGGTAGAATTAATATCTAATGAAGTGGCCGTACTACTGCCCCCATGTGGCCAAAAGAGGAACTTATTTAAGTAGAATTAATATCAAATGACGTGGCCGTACTACTGCCCCCATGTGGCCAAAAGAGGAACTTATTTAGGTAGAATTAATATCTAATGAAGTGGCCGTACTACTGCCCCCATGTGGCCAAAAGAGTAACTTTTTTCGGTAGCTTGTGTACCTAATGAAGTGGCTGTACTACTGCCCCCATGTGGCCAAAAGAGTAACTTTTTTCGGTAGCTTGTGTACCTAATGAAGTGGCCGTACTACTGCCCCCATGTGGCCAAAAGAGTAACTTTCTTTGGTAGCTTGTGTACCTAATGAAGTGGCCGTACTACTGCCCTCATGCGGTCAAAAGAGGAACTTATTTAGGTAGAATTAATATCTAATGAAGTGGCCGTACTACTGCCCCCATGTGGCCAAAAGAGGAACTTATTTAGGTAGAATTAATATCTAATGAAGTGGCCGTACTACTGCCCCCATGTGGCCAAAAGAGGAACTTGTTTGGGTAAATATTCTTACGTCAATCAGCTGCTGCTGCTCGCGCTCCGTCATCTCTCCCAGGCTGTAGTAGCGCCCCGCCAGGTCGCCCTTCAGGCCGGCCAAGGCCGTCACCGCCACACGCTCCACCTCCCGACGCTCCGCCCTCGTGCAGGCGGGCGGCAGGCTGAGGCCGCGGATGCTGCGGCCGGTGCGGACGCGCGACGACAGCACGTAGTTCTCGTCAAACACGCCGTTGGTCAGCTGGAGGACAAGAGAGCGCGGTTGTGAGCGGCGAGGGGGCGGGAGGAGAGGAGCGTGGACACGGCACCTTGGAGGAGTCCAGGTCGGTGGGGTGGGTCATGGTCTTGGGGTCGTAGCCGTTGTGGCGGTCCTTGATGATGGGGTCAAAGAGCTCGGCAAAGACCTGAAGCAGGAAGCAGCATGGGGTGAAGCAGGAAGCCCACAGGTGACCTTTCACCTCCCTGTACCTCATAGCTCTCCTCGTCTCCCGCCACGCAGCCCACCGTCTTGATGAAAGGATGCCCGGGGTTGTCCACCCCCGTCTGGATGCACTGGTCCAAGGTCCAGCTGTTGGGGGTCAATTTGTCCCTCAGCTTAGCGTAAATGGCGGGCGTCAATGCCGCCGCCATGCAGTTGTTGTGTTGGCGAAGGTCGGGAAAGTCAGAGCTGCAAGGGTGAGGAGGGAGGGGTGGAAAATGAAATCTGAGAGGGTCACAGCAACACTTTCACACCAGGACACGATGATGTCATCAACACCGTCCCTTCATTAGGTACACCTGTCAAATACTTTAAGTGTAAAACTTGACCAGCCCAGAAGGTTGTCATGCCAACAATATGCCAATCACGGCTAATTCTTCAAAAGCGGAGGTTCTCACCTGGGAGGAAAGAGCTTTTTCTTGGCTTCGGCCGCCAGAGTGCTGCTGTCACTCAGCAGGAAGCCAGCGGCCAGGCCGCCCGCCCCCAGGGTGGCCAGCAGGGCGGCGGTGTTGCGGCCGGTGACCACGCGTGTGAAAGTGTTCGCCATCTTGCTGTCGAGTCTGGAGTGAAGGAGCTTGAGCGAGAAAAGGAAGCGAAAGTGATCCAATCGGATTGGTGAAAGAGGCTTGAGTCGCCATGGCAACCACGTGGACACTTGTTACAGTAAAGTGTTGGGACTTAGACCACGGGTGTGGCGTCATGTACAGGCGGAGTGGGAAAAGGATTTTGGAAAAAAGGCTAAAAATTATTCAACTTTTTAATATTCCTCCCTCCTGAGAGACATTTGAACACGCCTGACTTGGACCATCGAACTCATTTGTGTCTCTATTACCCCCCAAAAATCGATTTGCACACACACAAAAAAGTTGTAGCCGAAAAAAATTAAATTTGAAAGCAAAAAAGCCAGAATTGAAACAAAAAAATTATTTGCAAACAAAAAAAAATGTGCTAACAAAAAACCATTTACAACAAAAAAAAAAAAAGATTTGCAAACAAAACAATCGACTGCCACCAAAAATCAATTTACGACGAAAAAAAGATTTGCAACAAAAATTAGGATTTGCAAACAAAGAAAACATTTCTAACCAAAAAAAAGATTTATAACCCATCAAAAAAACTTTTTGCAACCAAATACATCATTTGCCATTAAAAAAACTATTTGTCACCAGAAATAAAAATAAACAGATATTTTGAACGAAAACCAAAAAAAAGATTTGCAAACCAAAAAAAAAGTTTGCTAACAAAATAATTTACAAAAAAAAAAAAGATTCACAACCCAAAAAAAACGATTTGCAATCTAAAGAAACAATTTACAACAAAAAAACTACCTGCAACCCCCAAAAACGATTCTAACGAAAAAAAAAAAAAGATTTTTAACCCATACTTGCCAACCTTGAGACCTCCGATTTCGGGAGGTGGGGGGTGGGGGCGTGGTCGGGGGGTGGGGCGGGGCGTGGTTGGGGGCGTGGTTAAGAGGGGAGGAATATATTGACAGCTAGAATTCACCAAGTCAAGTATTTCATACATATATATATATATATATATATATATATATATATATATATATATATATATATATATATATATATATATATATATATATATATGTCTTAATAAGGTTATCCAAAAAATAGTGCTCGATACCGTAGTAGAGCGCAATATATGTATGTGTGGGGAAAAAAATCACAAGACTATTTCATCTCTACAGGCCTGTTTCATGAGGGGGGGTTCCCTCAATCATCAGGAGATTTTAATGGGAGCATTCACATACCATGGTTTATATAGGGCACAGAGTGGGTGGGTACAGGCTGGCCAAAAAAGAACAGAAAACGAAAACGACATCATCTGGTACAACCCCCCATACAGCAAAAACGTCTCAACTAACATTGGACACAAATTCCTCAATCTGATTGACAAACACTTTCCCAAAGACAACACCCTAAGAAAAGTATTCAACAAGAACAACATTAAATTGAGCTACAGCTGTATGAACAATATACGACAAATCATCTCAAACCACAACAAAACAATTGCAAATGAGCCGTCGGCCCCCGGACAGAGCGACTCCAAAACCAACAAAGGCTGTAACTGTCGAAAGAAACCTGATTGCCCTCTCAACGGGGGGTGCTTACAAACATCAGTTGTCTACCAATCTAAGGTAATACGCAAGGACATTAACACATCCGACACATATGTAGGATTAACCGAGGGAGAATTCAAAACCAGATGGAACAATCACAAGGCTTCTTTCAGGAACCAAAACCTGCGGAATACCACAGAACTCAGCAAACACATTTGGGACCTCAAAGACAATAATGTTGAATATTCAATAACATGGCAAATTCTTGCATCCAGCACACCTTACAATAGTGGTAATAAAAGATGCAACCTATGCTTGAAAGAGAAACTGTTTATTATTTACCGTCCAGACCTGTCATCCCTCAACAAGCGCAGCGAAATTGTATCAGCATGCCGCCACAGACGGAAACACCTCCTAGGTAACACATGAGCCAATCACCACGCCCCTACGCCAGCCTGTACCCACCCACTCTGTGCCCTATATAAACCATGGTATGCGAATGCTCCCATTAAAATCTCCTGATGATTGAGGGAACCCCTCATGAAACAGGCCTGTAGAGATGAAATAGTCTTGTGATTTTTTTTCCCACACATACATATATATATATATATATATATATATATATATATATATATATATATATATATATATATATATATATATATATATATATCCTGAAAATATGCAAACAAAATTGTGTTTAGATAATTGATACTTCAAACTTGCATAAAGATAACATGAATATAACATAACTTGGCTTCTGAGAGCTTCAAAATGTAATGAATAAAATGCTAAAGTTGTTGATAAACAAGCCATTTTTTAAATAATTAAATATGGGCATTTTAAATGAATTATTATGATAATTTAAAATGTATTATTTCAAATATGTTTATTTTAATGTACCGGTATAATTCTATGGCTGGATGTAAGAAGGAGCCAAGAAAAAAAAAAAAAAAAAAAACAATTAATTTTTATGTTTTTAGCAAAATATAGCAAAAATTTATTTAGTTTTTTTTTTTTTTTTTAATTAATAAATATATTTATTTTTAGGTAAGATAAACATAATAATACAATTTATCTCTAGTCTGGATGATTTAGTTCTTGTCACCCTGTCGTGAAAAAAGGCTGTCCTCACTCAGGTCCGCATGGAGCTGGAGGGGGCGTGGCCTCCAGCTCCGGCCGAAAATCGGTAGATTTTCGGGAGAGGCGCTGAATTTCGGGAGTCTCCCGGAAAATTCGGGAGGGTTGGCAAGTATGTTTTAACCCCTCAGAAAAACTTTCTCCAACCAAATACAATGTGGCCATTAAAAAAATATTTCTAACCCAAAGTTACGATTTGTAACCAAAAACAAAAATGAAACCCCAAACAAAAAAAAGCTGATATTTTGAACAGAGAAAAAAAAAACAGATTTGCAACAATAACAACAATTAAAAAGGATTTGCATCCAAATCCATGTTTCTTTTTTCTGTTTAGTTGTCACATTTCTCTCCAGACTTTGACCTGCCAGGTGGTCAAGGAGCGCTGCTAACGAGCTTAGTGTCAGCCTCCTCTAATCACATGTGCTGGTCACACGTCTATATTGGTCCGACCCCTTGATGGTAATTTGAGATGATCACAGGACCATTGTGCCAAGGCTGGACTTGAGCCATGGCAGGGTCTCAGCTCAGGGACATTCTGGTCACAGGACCAGACTGGAGCGGACCCCAGCAGGACCAACGAGGTCCATGAAAGGTCACAGAGACGAAACGGGCACAAAGAAGAGTAGACTGGATCACTAAGTAATGGTCTTAATGGTCTTAATCCCCCCCCGGCCCCCTGCACCCATCATGGCCTGCTGGTGACCTTTCACCTCCCAGCACGTCCTCTCCAGAGGACACCGGCAACATTACATCAAAATAAAGACAACTTCACCTTCGACTTCCTGCAAAAAGCATGAAATAGAAGAAGAGTGACGCACATTACCTGTCTAGACGCTGCTCTGCCTTCAACGTCGCCTCTTAATGAGCTTTACACGCTGGACTCACAGCAGGCTCCACCCCATCACGTGACATTTCAACTGCTGGCCAATCATAAGTTCACACACTCGCTGTCAGCAGTTACATACCTTTCTCTTACACACACACACACACACACACACATACAGGTAAAAGCCAGTAAATTAGAATATTTTGAAAAACTTGATTTATTTCAGTAATTGCATTCAAAAGGTGTAACTTGTACATTATATTTATTCATTGCACACAGACTGATGCATTCAAATGTTTATTTCATTTAATTTTGATGATTTGAAGTGGCAACAAATGAAAATCCAAAATTCCGTGTGTCACAAAATTAGAATATTACTTAAGGCTAATACAAAAAAGGGATTTTTAGAAATGTTGGCCAACTGAAAAGTATGAAAATGAAAAATATGAGCATGTACAATACTCAATACTTGGTTTGGAGCTCCTTTTGCCTCAATTACTGCGTTAATGCGGCGTGGCATGGAGTCGATGAGTTTCTGGCACTGCTCAGGTGTTATGAGAGCCCAGGTTGCTCTGATAGTGGCCTTCAACTCTTCTGCGTTTTTGGGTCTGGCATTCTGCATCTTCCTTTTCACAATACCCCACAGATTTTCTATGGGGCTAAGGTCAGGGGAGTTGGCGGGCCAATTTAGAACAGAAATACCATGGTCCGTAAACCAGGCACGGGTAGATTTTGCGCTGTGTGCAGGCGCCAAGTCCTGTTGGAACTTGAAATCTCCATCTCCATAGAGCAGGTCAGCAGCAGGAAGCATGAAGTGCTCTAAAACTTGCTGGTGGACGGCTGCGTTGACCCTGGACCCCAAACCATCACTGATGGTGGAAACTTTACACTAGACTTCAGGCAACGTGGATCCTGTGCCTCTCCTGTCTTCCTCCAGACTCTGGGACCTCGATTTCCAAAGGAAATGCAAAATTTGCATGGTTGGGTGATGGTTTGGGGTGCCATGTCATCTGCTGGTGTCGGTCCACTCTGTTTCCTGAGATCCAGGGTCAACGCAGCCGTCTACCAGCAAGTTTTAGAGCACTTCATGCTTCCTGCTGCTGACCTGCTCTATGGAGATGGAGATTTCAAGTTCCAACAGGACTTGGCGCCTGCACACAGCGCAAAATCTACCCGTGCCTGGTTTACGGACCATGGTATTTCTGTTCTAAATTGGCCCGCCAACTCCCCTGACCTTAGCCCCGTAGAAAATCTGTGGGGTATTGTGAAAAGGAAGATGCAGAATGCCAGACCCAAAATCGCAGAGGAGTTGAAGGCCACTATCAGAGCAACCTGGGCTCTCATAACACCTGAGCAGTGCCAGAAACTCATCGACTCCATGCCACGCCGCATTAACGCAGTAATTGAGGCAAAAGGAGCTCCAACCAAGTATTGAGTATTGTACATGCTCATATTTTTCATTTTCATACTTTTCAGTTGGCCAACATTTCTAAAAATCCCTTTTTTGTATTAGCCTTAAGTAATATTCTTATTTTGTGACACACGGAATTTTGGATTTTCATTTGTTGCCACTTCAAATCATCAAAATTAAATGAAATAAACATTTGAATGCATCAGTCTGTGTGCAATGAATAAATATAATGTACAAGTTACACCTTTTGAATGCAATTACTGAAATAAATCAAGTTTTTCAAAATATTCTAATTTACTGGCTTTTACCTGTATGTCTAGTCCGCCCTGGTGGCTCTCTGGAGCTTTTTCAAAAATGTATGAAAAATGGAAAAAGATGAGGGGGAAAAAAAAATATTTTTGTGTTAATATGGTTTCTGTAGGAGGAAAAACATGACACAAACCTCCCTAATTGTTACAAAGCACACTGTTTATATTAAACATGCTTCACTGGTTCGAGTATTTGGGGAGCGCCGTTTTGTCCTACTAATTTTGGCGGTCCTTGAACTCACCTTAGTTTGTTTACATGTATAACTTTCTCCGACTTTCTAGGACGTGTTTTATGCCACTTCTTTTTCTGTCTCATGTTGTCCACCAAACTTTTAACGTTGTGCGTGAATGCACAAAGGTGAGTTTTGTTGATGTTATTGACTTGTGTGGAGTGCTAATCGGGCATATTTGGTCACTGCATGACTGCAAGCTAATCGATGCTAACATGCTATTTAGACTAGCTATATGTACATATTGCATCATTATGCCTCATTTGTAGCTTTATTTGAGGTCATTTAGTTTCCTTCAAGTCCTCTTAATTCAATTTATATCTCATGACACACTATCTGTATGTAATATGGCTTTTAATTTTTTTGCGGCTCCAGACAGATTTGTTTTTGTATTTTTGGTCCAATATGGCTCTTTCAACATTTTGGGTTGCCGACCCCTGGTCTAGTCTCTTACGTGAATGAGATCAATAATTAGGGCCCGCAATGGCCCATTGCAAAAGGACTCAAGGGAGTCCTTATGCAATGGGACATAAGGACCTATTGTTATTCTAAGGTTTTATTATTATTCTTTATTCTTCCGCCGCCACAACAAACTGTAATTTGACCCACTTAACATGCTTCAAAACTCACCATCTTTGACCCACACATCAGGACCTACGAAAATTACCTTTTTTAAAAAAAAACGAACCCCAAAACTCAAAATTGCGCTCTAGCGCCCCCTAGGAAAAAAAAAACTAGACTGCCTGTAACTCCCACTAGGAAGGTCGGAGAGACATGAAACAAAAACCTCTATGTAGGTCTGACTTAGACCTACTTCTCATAATTGTATATCCTCGGGCAAAAATCAACAGGAAGTTGGCAATTCCCCCTTCAAGACAAAAA
The DNA here is from genome assembly GCF_033978685.3 of Nerophis lumbriciformis. Lineage (NCBI taxonomy): Eukaryota > Metazoa > Chordata > Actinopteri > Syngnathiformes > Syngnathidae > Nerophis > Nerophis lumbriciformis. The sequence goes on along the minus strand of NC_084579.2, from coordinate 4,037,760 downwards.
AGTACTAAAAACAGTCACTTTTGCCTCTTTGAGCTGCAATTTGACCCCCTTAACATGCTTCAAAACTCACCAAACTGAACGCACACATCAGGACTGGCAAAAATTTTGATCTAATAAAAAACATAACCCCAAATCTCAAAATTGTGCTCTTGAGCAATTTTTGAATAAAACGGAGAAAAAACTGCTCCTCGGAAGAAAAAAAATGACAAAACTGCCTGTAACTCCCACTGGGAAGGTCGGAGAGACATGAAACGAAAACCTCAATGTAGGTCTCACTTAGACCTACATTTCATAAATTGACAACCCCCAGCAAAAACCTACAGGAAGTTTGCTATACCCCCTTCAACACAACATTTTTGTAAAAACCCGTCCCCTTTCTTCAAACATTATCTCCTCTGAGCGCGTTTGTTGTTTCGGCTTCAAACTAACACAGGAGAGAGATTGAACCCTTCTGATTAAAAGTTGGTGAAAGAGTTGTGATACCTGCTCCGGTTTTGATTTTATGACCCTTCAAAGACTTGCTGCACTGATGCTCCTGCGGTGCTGTTTTTTTAAGATGGCTGCTTAAAAGCAGGAAGCACCAACGTGCCCACACAATGCAGACAAGGTAGGTACACTAGACAAAAGTCTTGGGACACTTCAGACTAAAAGTAGACAAAAGTATTGGGACACTTAGGACTAGCACCTGCCAAATACGCGGGCCTGAACAACGCTGCTTGCAGCTTTAATATTATATTTGATATTTTACGCTAATGTGTTAATCATTTCACACATAAGTCGCTCCTGAGTATAAGTCGCACCCCCGGCCAAACTATGGAAAAAACTGTGACTTATAGTCCGAAAAATACGGTAGATCAATACAGTCTGCAGAGATACAGTCCGTAAGCACACATGATTGTATTTTTTTATGACAAAAAAAAAAAAAAAAAAAAAAAAACCAAACACCCCCCCGGTCCGTGAGACAAATTTTCAAGCGTTGAACGATCCGCAGCTACAAAAAGGTTGGGGACCACTGCTTTAGGGGACCTGTTTTTTTTGTCCCCATACCGTCAGAGGTCCCCTAAAGGCATACTTGCCAACCTTGAGACCTCCGATTTCGGGAGGTGGGGGGTGGGGCGGGGGGCGTGGTTGGGGGCGTGGTTAGGATATATATATATATATATATTAGAGATGCGCGGATAGGCAATTTATTTCATCCGCAACCGCGTCAGAAAGTCGTCAACCATCCGCCATCCACCCGATGTAACGTTTGATCAGAACTGCACCCGCCCGCCATCCGCCCGTTGTTATATATCTAATATTAATAAAAAAATAAAAAAAAGGGTGAAAACTACGCGAATTGCACCTTGTGCAGACAAGATTTTTCGATCGGACACGGAGGAATTAGCGATGTAAAAGACCACGTTGGGACAAAAAAACACAAGTCTAATGCCGTTGCTAGCGATACAAGTGGAAAACTTTCAACGTTTTTCGTCGCCCAAACAGATTCTTTGGATGTGATAAATGCCGAAGTTTTATTTACGGAGGCAATAATTGAGCATGGACTTCCAATCGCACTGGCTGATCACATGGGACAGTTAATAATGTAATGCAACCTTTAAAAATCATTACGCGGTGATCGCGATCCCAAAAATAAACTTTTCTTGCATGATAATGTCCAGAAAAATTTGCTTTATATTACTATAGAGTCCTTTTAACGAATGAGTTTGATGGTTTATCACAAACCTTAAATGAAATTCCATGGCCACCGTCCTGCTCTCTATATCAACCAGGGTGAGCCCCACCCCTTTCGTGAGCGCACTGCGAAAGCGGACGAGGCGGGGTGTCGGTGCGGTGGGCGCGGTAGTGACCCTGGACGTGCGTCGGGCCCTTCTCGCGGATCGCCTCAGCTACGGCTCCCGGTGGGGCCCTCTCGGGGGAAGGGGCCTCGGTCCCGGACCCCGGCGAGGCGTCCCTTCTCCGCTCCGTAAAAGTGTCCATCTCTTTTCTTTTTTTTTCTTCTGTTGTGGCATATGCTGCAGGTGCCTGCTCGTTTTTCGTATGTGGGTAACAACATTTAACTATGTATATATATTTCCGAATTGGTTTAACTGCCACCCGCAAAAAAAATAAAAAAAATATCTAATTAATCCGCCCGACCCGACCCGCGAGCGGATAAAATCTTATTGTTTTTAATTTCATCCGCCCGATCCGCGGATAATCCGCGGACTCCGCGGTTGTGTCCGCAAACCGCGCATCTCTAATATATATATATATATAAGAAATACTTGACTTTCAGTGAATTCTAGCTATATATATATATATATATATATATATATATATATATATATATATATATATATATATATATATATATAAATAAAATAAATACTTGAATTTCAGTGTTCATTTACAAACTACAACGCACAAACACTTTAGAGTTAGGCTCCACCATCAGAATGTGTACTTAAACTTATAAAGATCACATGGATATTATTCAGTGAGTTGATTCACCAAAACTAACCTGTTATACAGGAGGAAAAAGCACACAGGACGTTTCAATTGTTCACAGACTGGTCGCGCTCATCAGAATGACAAGACACTTCCGGTCTGCAGGCGATAGCATTCAATTGGGAAGAAACGCCCTACTGCCCCCTACTGACCAATGTGAATACTGATAAATGTGTAATGACAGCTCCAAAAACGAATTCAAACCACAAAATAAAATAAATAAATCAACACAAAAATGTGACACATTATGGGTGGGTCACATATGCATGTACAGTAGATGGCAGTATTGTCCTGTTTAAAAGTGTCACAACATTGCTGTTTACGGCAGACGAACTGCTTTACGGTAGACACTGTTGTTGTGTGTTGTCAACACGTCACTCAGGTCCACCTGAATTTCGGGAGAAAATTGGTCCCGGGAGGTTTTCGGGAGAGGTGCTGAATTTCGGGAGTCTCCCGGAAAATCCGGGAGGGTTGGCAAGTATGCCTAAAGGTGACTGTGTAAACAGAGCCATGTCCCCATTAAGTAAGCATTGCCAGAACACACACACACACACACACACACTAACACACACACACACACACAAAGGAACCCCAATGTTAGTCAGCGTGTCATTTTTTTACTTTTTATTGGTGTGAAAATGATGGGAAAGAAAACAACTGTCACATTCATTCGGTCTCCCCTGGAGGGGGGTGGGGGGGGTTACCCATATATGTGGTCCTCTCCAAGGTTTCTCATAGTCATTCACATCGACGTCCCACTGGGGTGAGTTTTTCCTTGCCCTTATGTGGGCTCTGTACCGAGGATGTGGTTGTGGCTTGTGCAGCCCTTTGAGACACTTGCGATTTAGGGCTATATAAATAAACATTGATTGATTGATTGATTGATTGATTGATGACATTAAACATACACGGAAAGTAAATATTATAAATAAACTGCTTAGGTTTACATTCTTGTACAGTGCAAAGGTGCTACTGCTAACGACACACTCCAACTACGTTAACAATACTGGCCAGGAGATAATAATATTAATAATAATAACAATAATGGAAAGCATCAATAGGATTTTAAGTGTATTATCTTGTTAAAAAAAAAAACGTGCATCATTTCGCGGAACCACAGCTTGGACCAAAGAACCAGAACTTTCTGTTACTGCTAAGTTCAGTGGGCTGGTAACGTAGAACAAACATTTCTACGAGAACCTCCAGAAACGCGGTCTTTCTTCCCAGTGACGTGGGTTGCTAGGCAACGCCCCAAACCTGATCCAGAAGCTAATAATAATAGCATTAATAATACTAATGGAAAGCATCAATACGTGTATTATCTTGTTAAAAAGACTGGGTTTTGTGTACAAAAGTGCGAATATTTGATCATGTGACTGCGGACAGGAAGTGACATCACGTCGAGCTCTGGAAACAGGAAGTGCTTTGTTATAGAGCGTTTTCTATTGGGGCTCCAGTACTCTGGAATGCCCTCCCGGTAACAATTAGAGATGCTACCTCAGTAGAAGCATTTAAGTCCCGTCTTAAAACTCATTTGTATACTCTAGCCTTTAAATAGCCCCCCTTTTAGACCAGTTGATCTGCCGTCTCTTTTCTTTTCTGCCCCCCTCTCCCTTGTGGAGGGGGGGGGGTTACCCTTTTAGACCAGTTGATCTGCCGTCTCTTTTCTTTTCTGCCCCCCTCTCTCTTGTGGAAAAGGGGGGGCACCCTCTTAGACCAGTTGATCTGCCGTCTCTTTTCTTTTCTGCCCCCCTCTCCCTTGTGGAAAGGGGGGCGGGGGGGCACAGGTCCGGTGGCCATGGATGAAGTGCTGGCTGTCCAGAGTCGGGACCCAGAGTGGACGACTCGCCTGTGCATCGGTTGGGAACATCTATGCGCTGCTGACCCGTCTCCGCTCGGGATGGTCTCTTGCTGGCCCCACTATGGACTGGACTCTCACTATTATGTTAGATCCACTATGGACTGGACTCTTACTATTATGTTAGATCCACTATGGACTGGACTTTCACAATATTATGTTAGATCCACTATGGACTGGACTTTCACAATATTATGTTAGATCCACTATGGACTGGACTCTTACTATTATGTTAGATCCACTATGGACTGGACTCTTACTATTATGTTAGATCCACTATGGACTGGACTCTCTCACTATTATGTTATATCCACTATGGACTGGACTCTCACTATTATGTTAGATCCACTATGGACTGGACTCTCTTACTATTATGTTAGATCCACTATGGACTGGACTCTTACTATTATGTTAGATCCACTATGGACTGGACTCTCTCACTATTATGTTAGATCCACTATGGACTGGACTCTTACTTTATGTTAGATCCACTATGGACTGGACTCTCTCACTATTATGTTAGATCCACTATGGACTGGACTCTCACTATTATGTTAGATCCACTATGGACTGGACTCTCACTATTATGTTAGATGCACTATGGACTGGACTCTCACTATTATGTTAGATCCACTATGGACTGGACTCTCACTATTATGTTAGATTCACTATGGACTGGACTCTCACTATTATGTTAGATCCACTATGGACTGGACTCTCACTATTATGTTAGATCCTCTATGGACTGGACTCTTACTATTATGTTAGATCCACTATGGACTGGACTCTCACTATTATGTTAGATCCACTATGGACTGGACTTTCACAATATTATGCTAGATCCACTCGACGTCCATTGCATCCGGTCTCCCCTAGAGGGGGGTGGGGTCACCCACATCTGCGGTCCTCTCCAAGGTTTCTCATAGTCATTCACATTGACATCCCACTGGGTTGTGAGTTTTTCCTTGCCCTTATGTGGGCTCTGTACCGAGGATGTGGTTGTGGCTTGTGCAGCCCTTTGAGACACTTGTGATTTAGGGCTATATAAATAAACATTGATTGATTGATTGATTGATTGATTAGTTTTTGTACATGCAAGCTAACTTTCTGTATAAGTTCAGGTCCGCCTGAGTGGATTGGTAACGTAGAACAAACATTTCTACGAGAACCTCCAGAAACGCGGTCTTTCTTCACGGTAACATCGGTTGCTAGGCAACGCCCCAAACCTGATCCAAGCCGTGTAAGAGCGTCCCTGGTTCCGGCTACGGTTCCGGTTTCCATGTCAGGTGACCGTAACAGTCGAGCGAAGGCACCGCCGTGGGAGTGAAGCGGCGACGTCGCTAGCCCGGCGACACCCTCGGCTCCGTCTTGAGGGAGCGCTCATAGAGCGTGTCCTCGTCCATCACCTGCGTCTTGTCCAGCAGGAAGTGGGTCACCTGGAGGGGGCGGGAGTTTGTAAGACGTCAATCAAGGCAAGCCGGAAGTACGTAGACGTAGACGCCCTGCACCCCCCCACCTTGGCCTGGTGCTCCAGCCTGTAAGGAGCTTGCTGGAACTGACGGATCTCTCGGATGATGTGGGAGATCTGAAACACACAAAACATGACCACGACGCCCACGTTAGCAACAGGCGGGACGGTTGCCTAGCAACAGCCTCTTTACCATCCTCATCTTGGAGAAGTTGACCAGGCCGTCCTCCGTGAAGTTGGGCGTTCCCTCCTCGATGAAGGCCAGGTCGGTCAGATACATGCCCAGGTAGGGGACGCACGGGGGGTTACAGCTGCGCACACACACACACACACACACACACACACACACACACACACACACACGCGTAAGAAGCCATGGTTTAGCTTGAAGACGCTCAAGCAGGGTTACTTTTTCAGCGTCTCTCGCAGGTTCTTGAAGCGTCCCTCAGACGACACGGTCCTCTGCAGACGCTCCATCAGCGCCTTGGTCTGCGGCAGAAGACCAGGACAACGTTGATTGTACCTAATCAAGTGGCCCCCCCGAGCGCGCACGCGGCCCCCTCACCTGTTTGCAGACTTTGGCCCAGGTCTTCTTCAGCCGATAGATGGCGCTGCGGTTGAGGGCGGAGGTGATCTCCAGCACGCCGTTGTAGTTGTTGAGGCAGCGGCAGATGTCGGCCACCGCCAGCCACTTCTCGATGGCGCCGGCCCGAGAGCCCACCTCCACCTGGGTCATGATCTGAGAGGCCACCAGGTTGCTCATCTAATGGGCAGACAAAAGAAAGTACATGACAGTCTTTACTGGGTTTTTAGGGGATCTTGTCCTTTTGTGTTATGATGTAATAATTGTGTACCGTATTTTCCGCACTATAAGCCGCACCTAAAAACCACAAATTTTCACAAAAGCTGACAGTGCGGCTTATAACCCGGTGCGCCTTATATATGGATTAATATAAATATTTACTTTCATAAAGTTTCGGTCTCGCAACTACGGTAAACAGCCGCCATGTTTTTTCCCCGTAGAAGAGGAAGCGCTTCTTCTTCTATGGTAAGCAACTGCCAAGGTAAGCACCCGCCCCCGTAGAAGAGGAAGCGCTTCTTCTTCTACGGTAAGCAACCACCCGCCCCCGTAGAAGAAGAAGCGCGCGGGTATTACGTTTCATTTCCTTTGTGTGTTCCATGTTGATATACGACTCCATGCGCGCCCACATCACAGATGGTGTCAAAAAACAAGTGAAGCACACAAATACAACACTCGCCGTCATTCCGGGTGGATTAACCAAAGAACTCCAACCGCTCGATATTGGTGTCAACAGGGCATTTAAAGCACGACTGCGAACGGCGTGGGAACAATGGATGACCGAAGGCGAACACACCTTCACTAAGACAGGGAGACAGCGCCGGACGACATACGCCAACATCTGCCAGTGGATCGTAAATGCCTGGGCGGATATTTCGGTCACAACTGTGGTCCGAGCTTTCCGGAAGGCAATGACTTCGACGAGACGGAGCCGGCCATTTTGGATCCCGTATTCGCCCAACTTTTTAATTCGGACACCGAAAGAGAAGAATTCGAGGGATTTATGAATGAAGAATAACTTCAGAAAGTGAGCGTTATGTTTATTTTGTGTGTTGTGACATTAACGTTCGAGCAACATTATGTTGCTATTGCTCTGCACTATTTTGAATTTTACTATGTTTGTGATTGCACATTTGCGTACATTTTGGGAGTGAACAGAGTTGTTAGAACGCTGGTTTTTAATATATTATTAAAGTTTGACTGACCTATCTGACTGTTTTTTTGACATTCCTTTAGCGCAGTTAGATGCGGCTTACAACACGGGGCGGCTTATAGGTGGACAAAGTTTTGAAATATGCCGTTCATTGAAGGCGCGGCTTATAACACGGGGCGGCTTATGGTGCGGAAAATACGGTATGTCCTATTCCAGAAGTGTTTAAAGCACGTTGATTGGGAACATTATACAATACAATTACTACAGCTGTGACTCTTATTCATCCCCATCCTAAATCCATTCAGATTTTTCAAATATTGATTTTTAAAAAAATATACATATACATATATACACACAATCACTCACACACACACATATATATATATATATATATATATATATATATATATATATATATATATATATATATATATATATATATATATACTGTATATATATGTATGTATGTATATATATATATATATATATATATATATAAACATACACATACACGTACATATATACATACATATACACGTACATATAAACATCATGCTTGCCAACCTTGAGACCTCCGATTTCGGGAGGTGGTGGGGTGGGGGTTGGGGGGCGTCGTTAAGATATATATATATAAGAAATACTTGACTTTCAGTGAATTCTAGCTATATATATATATATATATATATATATATATATATATATATATATATATATATATATATATATATATATATATATATATATATATATATATATTTTATTACATATATATATATATATATATATATATATATATATATATATGTATGTATATATATATATATGTATATATAAATAAATAAAAGAAATACTTGAATTTCAGTGTTCATTTATTTACACATTTACACACACATAACACTCATCTACTCATTGTTGAGTTAAGGGTTGAATTGTCCATCCTTGTTCTATTCTCTGTCACTATTTCAGAACACACACATTATACAAATATACATTATAAAATCAATAAGAAAACGGGAGCTCTAATTTGGGAGTCTGAATTAGGATCAGAAGTTCCTATATAAACATTGCGCACTCACGTCACCTTTTTGTATTGATTACTGCAGCTGTGCACTGGATTCATTCACAAATACAAACTACAACTCACAAACACTTTAGAGTTAGGCTCCACCATCAGAATGTGTACTTAAACTTATAAAGATCACATGGATATTATTCAGTGAGTTGATTCACCAAAACTAACCTGTTATACAGGAGGAAAAAGCACACAGGACGTTTCAATTGTTCACAGACTGGTCGCGCTCATCAGAATGACAAGACACTTCCGGTCTGCAGGTGATAGCATTCAATTGGGAAGAAACGCCCTACTGCCCCCTACTGACCAATGTGAATACTGATAAATGTGTAATGACAGCTCCAAAAACGAATTCAAACCACAAAATAAAATAAATAAATCAACACAAAAATGTGACACATTATGGGTGGGTCACATATGCATGTACAGTAGATGGCAGTATTGTCCTGTTTAAAAGTGTCACAACATTGCTGTCTACGGCAGACGAACTGCTTTACGGGGGACGAAAACTTGACTGCTGTTGTCGCGCTGGGAGGACGTTAATGAAACTGCCTAACAATAAACCCACATAAGAAACCAAGAACTCGCCCTCCATCATTAGCTGTTTATATTGTGGGAAAGCGGACGTGAGAACAGGCTGTCAACACGTCACTCAGGTCCACATGGAGCTGGAGGGGGCGTGGCCTCCAGCTCCGCCTGAATTTCGGGAGATTTTCGGGAGAAAATTTGTCCCGGGGGGTTTTCGGGAGAGGCGCTGAATTTCGGGAGTCTCCCGGAAAATCCGGGAGGGTTGGCAAGTATGATAAACATACACATTAAATCCTGGAAAATGTTTACATTGTAGAAATGGAAAAAAGATAGACAATTTGATACTTACTAACATTATTATTATTATTATACAGTCTGTTTTGTCGCAAATAAAATCCAGCTGAGATGCCATAAAGAACTTTTAGAGGGAACTTAAAGCAATATTTGAATTAGTGCTAATATATAGATGTAATTTATAATTTTTCAATGATTATATTTTTTATTCATGATTGTGATAGTTATTCCAGGACAGGGGGTGTCCAAAGTGACCGGGCCCTTACTAAAAATACTCCTAAATTACATACTTGCCAACCTTGAGACCTCCAATTTCAGGAGGTGGAGGGTGGGGGGTGGTTGCGGGGGGCGTGGTTGGGGCGGGGGCGTGGTTGGAGGCGTGGTTAAGAGGGGAGGAGTATATTTACAGCTAGAATTTTCATATATATATATATATATATATATATATATATATATATATATATTTGCCCGCGACCCCGAAGGGAATAAGCGGTAGGAAATGGATGGATGGATATATATATATATATATATATATATATATATATATATATATATATATATATATATATATATATATATATATATATATAAGAAATAATTGACTTTCAGTGAATTCTAGCTAGCTATATATATATATATATATATATATATATATATATATATATATATATATATATATATATATATATATATATATATATAAATAAAAGAAATACTTGAATTTCAGTGTTCATTTATTTACACATATACACACACATAACACTCATCTACTCATTGTTGAGTTAAGGGTTGTATTGTCCATCCTTGTTCTATTCTCTGTCACTATCTTTCTAACCATGCTGAACACCCTCTCTGATGATGCATTGCTGTGTGGCACGCACAAAAGTGCTTTCATCAAATGCACTAGATGGCAGTATTGTCCTGTTTAAGAGTGTCACAACATTGCTGTTTACGGCAGACGGACTGCTTTACTGTAGACGTTCTTTATATTGTGGCAAAGCGGACTCAGGTCCGCATGGACCTGAATTTCGGGAGATTTTCGGGAGAAAATTTTTTTCCGGGAGAGGCGCTGAATTTCGGGAGTCTCCCGGAAAATCCGGGAGGGTTGGCAAGTATGCTAAATTAGAAAACTAAAATGATATACAGCGCAGAGAAAAAGTTGAAATGTTGACATAAATAATATCAAACATAAACATCAATAATAACAGACTTTGTAACACCGATGCTGTGTATCGACGTTAGATTGGTTTCAGCTTGTTTCGATTCAGTTTGGAGCTTGGACCGTAAATGAGGCGTTAAGAGGTGTATTACAAAATATGAGCACTAGAGGGAGACAAAGCAGTCAGGAGTGGGATTCTTTTTAAATGAAGAAACTTGAGTAAAAAAAATGCTTTTTAAAAGGGCAAAAGTCACTTTTCTAAATGAACATTGCACTTTCTTGTTGGAGTCAACGTACATTGTTGAAGTGCTGGCTGGTTTTCATGATGAAAGGAGTCTTCTCCGTCTTGTCCACCTTCATCCAGCCTTGACCCAGGAACTCCCTGAGAACACCAAATACTGTCAAATGTTTTACCCGAAAGAAGACGGACTCATCCTTTTATGGACTTATTCATTCGTATTTGTCACAATAAATCAATTCTTGTTATTATTTGCCAATATTTCATACATTTTGTGTACACGAGACAACTTAAACCTGCATTCTCTTTCCTGACCACTAGGGGGCGTCAGGTTTGTCATGGAGTGATTGATGACGTCATCAGTGCTGGGACTTACTCGTAAGGAATACTACGGAAGACGATGTGGTCCAATAAGGTGATCTGTTCTGCGAGCTCCATTGCTGACAGCGACTCAAAACACTCCGCCTTTGGATTCTCCGTCTACACACACACACACACACACACACACACACACACACACACACACACACACACACACACACACACACACACACACACACACACACACACACAGTAAGAAAGACACACAATACTAAAAACAGCATCATAAAAGAAGATGGATGTTAAATCTTACCGCAATGAAGTGAAGAAGTGGACAACTTTTCTGCTCCATCATCATCATCATCATCATCATCATCATCATCATCACCGTGACAACGTTGAATACGAGCTTGTTAGACACAATGTGTGTGTTTAAGTTGTGTGTGTGTGTGTGGCGGACACCCACCATTTGTAAAATGTCTTCGATCTTCAGCTGAGCGTCGTCTTGTTCTTCTTGAGAAAGAGCACTGAAAGAGAGGAAAGCGGTCGTATGTTTGACGCCACAAAACGACAAAGATGTCCACCTGAGAATGTTGGCGGTGGCCTTCCTCTCCTGGGGCAGCAGGTCGGGGTCACGCAGCACCTCCTCCAGCAGGCTGACCACGCCCACCTTCAGTTCGCTGTTGCTGTCAAAGTCCTGCCAAGGAAGGAAGAAGTTTTGTTCTGACTCACATCGAAGATTTGGACCGCCACAGATACATTTTGACGGCTACAAATAGATTTCGACTTCTACAAATATATATGAACCACCACAAATAGATTTGGACCACCACACAGATTCAAACCGCCACAAATATATGTGGACCACCACAAATAGATTTGGACCACCACACAGACCCAGACCACCACACAGATTCAAACCGCCACAAATAGATTTCGACTGTCCATTTATCCATCCATCCATCTTCTTCCGCTTATCCGAGGTCGGGTCGCGGGGGCAGCAGCCTAAGCAGGGAAGCCCAGACTTCCCTCTCCCCAGCCACTTCGTCCAGCTCTTCCTGTGGGACCCCGAGGCGTTCCCAGGCCAGCCGGGAGAGAGAGTCTTCCCAACGTGTCCTGGGTCTTCCCTGTGGCCTCCTACCGGTCGGACGTGCCCGAAACACCTTCCTAGGGAGGCGTTCGGGTGGCATCCTGACCAGATGCCCGAACCACCTCATCTGGCTCCTCTCCATGTGGAGGAGCAGCGGCTTTACTTTGAGCTCCCCCCGAATGACAGAGCTTCTCACCCTATCTCTAAGGGAGAGCCCCGCCACCCGGCGGAGGAAACTCATTTCGGCCGCTTGTACCCGTGATCTTGTCCTTTCGGTCATAACCCAAAGCTCATGACCATAGGTGAAGATGGGAACGTAGATCGACCGGTAAATCGAGAGCTTTGCCTTCCGGCTCAGCTCCTTCTTCACCACAACGGATCGATACAGCGTCCGCATTACTGAAGACGTCGCACCGATCCGCCTGTCGATCTCACGATCCACTCTTCCCCCACTCGTGAACAAGACTCCGAGGTACTTGAACTCCTCCACTTGGGGCAAGATCTCCTCCCCAACCCGGAGATGGCACTCCACCCTTTTCCGGGCGAGAACCATGGACTCGGACTTGGACGTGCTGATTCCCATCCCAGTCGCTTCACACTCGGCTGCGAACCGATCCAGTGAGAGCTGAAGATCTTGGCCGGAGGAAGCCATCAGGACCACATCATCTGCAAAAAGCAGAGACCTAATCCTGCAACCACCAAACCAGATACCCTCAACGCCTTGACTGCGCCTAGAAATTCTGTCCATAAAAGTTATGAACAGAATGGGTGACAAAGGGCAGCCTTGGCGGAGTCCAACCCTCACTGGAAACGGGTCCGACTTACTGCCGGCAATGCGGACCAAGCTCTGACACTGATCATACAGGGAGCGGACTGCCACAATCAGACAGTCCGATACCCCATACTCTCTGAGCACTCCACACAGGACTTCCCGAGGGACACGGTCGAATGCCTTCTCCAAATCCACAAAGCACATGTAGACTGGTTGGGCAAACTCCCATGCACCCTCAAGGACCCTGCCGAGAGTATAGAGCTGGTCCACAGTTCCACGACCAGGACGAAAATCACACTGTTCCTCCTGAATCCGAGGTTCGACTATCCGGCGTAGCCTCCTCTCCAGTACACCTGAATAGACCTTACCGGGAAGGCTGAGGAGTGTGATCCCACGATAGTTGGAACACACCCTCCGGTTCCCCTTCTTAAAGAGAGGAACCACCACCCCGGTCTGCCAATCCAGAGGTACCGCCCCCGATGTCCACGCGATGTTGCAGAGTCTTGTCAACCAAGACAGCCCCACAACATCCAGAGCCCTAAGGAACTCCGGGCGGATCTCATCCACCCCCGGGGCCTTGCCACCGAGAAGCTTTTTAACTACCTCGGCAACCTCAGCCCCAGAAATAGGAGAGCCCACCACAGATTCTCCAGGCCCTGCTTCCTCATAGGAAGACGTGCTGGTAGGATTGAGGAGGTCTTCGAAGTATTCCCTCCACCGATCCACAACATCCGCAGTCGAGGTCAGCAGAACACCATCCTCACCATACACGGTGTTGACATTGCACTGCTTCCCCTTCCTGAGGCGGCGTTTAGGGCACGTCCGACCGGTAGGAGGCCACGGGGAAGACCCAGGACACGTTGGGAAGACTATATATCCCGGCTGGCCTGGGAACGCCTCGGGATCCCCCGGGAGGAGCTGGACGAAGTGGCTGGGGAGAGGGAAGTCTGGGCTTCCCTGCTTAGGCTGCTGCCCCCGCGACCCGACCTCGGATAAGCGGAAGAAGATGGATGGATGGATGGACAAATAGATTTGGACCACCACACAGATTCAAACCGCCACAAATAGATTTCGACTGTTACAAATATATTTGGACCACCACAAATTGACAAAACTATTTTAAATAGCTGCAACAAAACATACATAAGTAGCAAACAGCATAATAACAACATAGCTGTAAACCTGCCTTCACTCAAGGAAGGCACACATGACATGATTATATGTCATGTCACTATATACCGCACACATACTGCTATACACAAAGCCTAACCAGGCCTTTTTTTCTCTCAAGGAATTGTGAAATAAAATCATGTCTTCAGGAGATCAACACTGTACTGAAGCCCAGAACACTCTACGCATTTCCCCAGTTTTAGTTTAGAGATAAGGAAAGATTGGCCTGGCCCACTAGGATCCCTCTTTATGTTTGTGAACTTTATAGTCTATACATTTAGAAGTCTAGAATGAAAGAGTATATAAGAGAATTGACAGTGTGTACCTTCAGTGATGAATGATGAGCAGAGGCAGAGTTTGGAGTGTCTTCTTTAGCTCGCTTTCCATTTTTATGTACTTGGAAAATGTTTTCCGTGCAATTTGCCGTTTGACGCCCGCTAACATGCTAATTAGCTGCCTGAAAGCGGGTGACTCCACGGTAGAAATAGCCTGCATGTCTTCTAGCACATACGCTGCAATGGCTCTGTCAATGTTGTCCTTGCTAGCAGTCCCTCCGTTAAAATCCTTTGGTGGAGGTGAAGTGACATCAGAGTCTGTGTCTCTCTTTAGTGAAGTGAAGTGAATTATATTTATATAGCGCTTTTCTCTAGTGACCCAAAGCGCTTTACATAGTGAAACCCAATATCTAAGTTACATTTAAACCAGGGAGCAGGTGGGTAAAGTGTCTTGCCCAAGGACACAACGGCAGTAACTAGGATGGCGGATGCGGGGATCGAACCTGCAACCCTCAAGTTGCTGGCACGGCCGCTCTACCAACCGAGCTATACCGCCCCCTTACTCTTTACTAGCTTCGTCGAAGCATGTTGCTTTTGTAGCTGTTTCAGCAGATTTGAATTGCTGTTTTGGGCAGAAGATAGATAGGATCTTTGATCCAAGACACAACTTACATTTAACTAAAATGTTCTTTTCTTTGTGCTCGACAAAAGAAAAGTAGTGAGAATATCTCCATGTTAAGAAACTCGGCTTTGGTAAAATAACGCAGTAACGCATCATGTAGTAACGGTAACTGAGTTACTGAATATAAAAAATAACGCGTTAGACTACTAGTTACCGCCGAAAATAACGGCGTTACTTTGTAACGCGGTAGTCCCAACACTGGTCACGAACATGATGTTTACTGAGTGTACGGACAAGTGTTCCATGGCAGACCAGCAGGAAGTAAGACTTGGGTTCAGACCTGCGAGTGCTTGGAGACCCAGTGACGCAGCACGTTGAGGACTCTGTTGGTGGCCGCCCGGCGGATGACGAACTCCTTGTCACAGGACTTGTCTGAGCTGCTGAAAACTGCGAGACAAAGCAAAGCTGCAACTTGTTGTTTAGGGCGACAACCACTAGGGGGCACATGACCAGAAAGGCTTCAGATCAGGGGTGTCCGAACTTTGTCCACTGAGCAAAGCATGCATACCTTCATAACAGTATTTAACATGTACAATATACACACTGCAAGTATATATATATATATAATGTAGTAATAGACACCTTCATAACAATATTTAACATGTACAATATACACACTGCAAGTATATATATATATAATGTAGTAATAGACACCTTCATAACAATATGTAATATGTACAATATACACACTGCAAGTATATATATAATGTAGTAACAGACACCTTCATAACAATATGTAATATGTACAATATACACACTGCAAGTATATATATAATTTAGTAACAGACACCTTCATAACAATATGTAATATGTACAATATACACACTGCAAGTATATATATAATGTAGTAACAGACATCTTCATAACAATATGTAATATGTACAATATACACACTGCAAGTATATATATAATGTAGTAACAGACACCTTCATAACAATATGTAATATGTACAATATACACACTGCAAGTATATATATATAATGTAGTAACAGACACCTTCATAACAATATGTAATATGTACAATATACACACTGCAAGTATATATATATAATGTAGTAACAGACAGCTTCATAACAATATGTAATATGTACAATATACACACTGCAAGTATATATATAATGTAGTAACAGACACCTTCATAACAATATGTAATACGTACTATATACACACTGCAAGTATATATATAATGTAGTGACAGACACACTGTCATAACAATATGTAATATGTACAATATACACACTGCAAGTATATATATAATGTAGTAACAGACACCTTCATAACAATATGTAATATGTACAATATACACACTGCAAGTATATATATAATGTAGTAACAGACACCTTCATAACAATATGTAATATGTACAATATACACACTGCAAGTATATATATAATGTAGTAACAGACACCTTCATAACAATATGTAATATGTACAATATACACACTGCAAGTATATATATATATATATATAATGTAGTAACAGACACCTTCATAACAATATGTAATATGTACAATATACACACTGCAAGTATATATATATAATGTAGTAACAGACACCTTCATAACAATATGTAATATGTACAATATACACACTGCAAGTATATATATAATGTAGTAACAGACACCTTCATAACAATATGTAATATGTACATTATACACACTGCAAGTATATATATAATGTAGTAACAGACACCTTCATAACAATATGTAATATGTACAATATACACACTGCAAGTATATATATATAATGTAGTAACAGACACCTTCATAACAATATGTAATATGTACAATATACACACTGCAAGTATATATATATAATGTAGTAACAGACACCTTCATAACAATATGTAATATACAATATACACACTGCAAGTATATATATAATGTAGTAACAGACACCTTCATAACAATATGTAATATGTACAATATACACACTGCAAGTATATATATAATGTAGTAACAGACACCTTCATAACAATATGTAATATGTACAATATACACACTGCAAGTATATATATAATGTAGTAACAGACACCTTCATAACGATATGTAATATGTACAATATACACACTGCAAGTATATATATAATGTAGTAACAGACACCTTCATAACAATATGTAATATGTACAATATGCACACTGCAAGTATATATATAATGTAGTAACAAACACCTTCATAACAATATGTAATATGTACAATATACACACTGCAAGTATATATATAATGTAGTAACAGACACCTTCATAACAATATGTAATATGTACAATATACACACTGCAAGTATATATATATAGACACCTTCATAACAATATGTACAATATTTACCGTATTTTGGTCATTTTATGCACAGCCGGAACTACAAAACCCAAAGCCAGTGAAGTTGTCACGTTGTGTAAATGGTAAACAAAACAGAATACAATGATTTGCAAATCCTTTTCAACGTATATTCAATTGAATAGATGAGGTGGCGACTTGTCCAGGGTGTACTCCGCCTACTGCCTGAACGCAGCTGAGATAGGCTCTAGCACCCCCAGCCGCCAAGCGGTAGAAAATGGATGGCTCGACTGCAAAGACAAGATACTTAACGTTTGAACTGGAAAACTTTGTTATTTTTGGCAAATATTAGCTCATTTGGAAAGTTGAAGAATGCTCATCAAACACTCATTTGGAACATCCCACAGGTGAACAGGCTAATTGGGAACAGGTGGGTGCCATGATTGGGTATAAAAGCAGATTCCATGAAATGCTCAGTCATTCACAAACAAGGACGGGGCGAGGGTCACCACTTTGTCAACAAATGCCTGAGCAAATTGTTTAAGAACAACATTTATCAACCAGCTATATTGCAAGGAATTTAGGGATTTCACCATCTACGCTCCGTAATATCATCAAAAGGTTCAGAGGATCTGGAGAAATCACTGCACGTAAGCCATGATATTACGCACCTTCCATCCCTCAGGCGGTACCGCATCAAAAAGCGACATCGGTGTGTAAAGGATATCACCACATGGGCTCAGGAACACTTCAGAAAACCACTGTCAGTAACTACAGTTGGTCGCTACATCTGTAAGTGCAAGTTAAAACTACTATGCAAAGCCGAAGCCATTTATCAACAACACCCAGAAACGCCGTCGGCTTCGCTCGGCCCGAGCTCATCTAAGATGGACTGATGCAAAGTGGAAAAGTGTTCTGTGGAGTGCTTTTGGAAACTTTGGACGTCGTGTCCTCCGGACCAAAAAGGATAAGAACCATCCGGATTGTTTTAGACGCAAAGTGTAAAAGGCAGCAAGGCTCTGGATGCTGTAGGGCTGTCTTGGTTGACAAGACTCTGCAGCATCGCGTGGACATCGGGGGCAGTACCTCTGGATTGGCAGACCGGGGTGGTGGTTCCTCTCTTTAAAAAGGGGAACCGGAGGGTGTGTTCTAACTATCGTGGGATCACACTCCTCAGCCTTCCCGGTAAGGTCTATTCAGGTGTACTGGAGAGGAGGCTACGCCGGATAGTTGAACCTCGGATTCAGGAGAAACAGTGTGGTTTTCGTCCTGGTCGTGGAACTGTGGACCAGCTCTATACTCTCGGCAGGGTCCTTGAGGGTGCATGGGAGTTTGCCCAACCAGTCTACATGTGCTTTGTGGACTTGGAGAAGGCATTCGACCGTGTCCCTCGGGAAGTCCTGTGGGGAGTGCTCAGAGAGTATGGGGTTTCGGACTGTCTGATTGTGGCGGTCCGCTCCCTGTATGATCAGTGTCAGAGCTTGGTTCGCATTGCCGGCAGTAAGTCGGACGCGATTCCGGTGAGGGTTGGACTCCGCCAAGGCTGCCATTTGTCACCGATTCTGTTCATAACTTTTATGGACAGAATTTCTAGGCGCAGTCAAGGCGTTGAGGGGATCCGGTTTGGTGGCTGCAGGATTAGGTCTCTGCTTTTTGCAGATGATTTGGTCCTGATGGCTTCATCTGGCCAGGATCTTCAGCTCTCACTGGATCGGTTCGCAGCTGAGTGTGAAGCGACTGGGATGAGAATCAGCACCTCCAAGTCCGAGTCCATGGTTCTCGCCCGGAAAAGGGTGGAGTGCCATCTCCGGGTTGGGGAGGAGATCTTGCCCCAAGTGGAGGAGTTCAAGTACCTCGGAGTCTTGTTCACGAGTGAGGGAAGAGTGGATCGTGAGATCGACAGGCGGATCGGTGCGGCGTCTTCAGTAATGCGGACGCTGTATCGATCCGTTGTGGTGAAGAAGGAGCTGAGCCGGAAGGCAAAGCTCTCAATTTACCGGTCGATCTACGTTCCCATCCTCACCTATGGTCATGAGCTTTGGGTTATGACCGAAAGGACAAGATCACGGGTACAAGCGGCCGAAATGAGTTTCCTCCGCCGGGTGGCGGGGCTCTCTCTTAGAGATAGGGTGAGAAGCTCTGTCATCCGGGGGGAGCTCAAAGTAAAGCCGCTGCTCCTCCACATCGAGAGGAGCCAGATGAGGTGGTTCGGGCATCTGGTCAGGATGCCACCCGAGCGCCTCCCTAAGGAGGTGTTTAGGGCATGTCTGACCGGTAGGAGGCCACGAGGAAGACCCAGGACACGTTGGGAAGACTATGTCTCCCGGCTGGCCTGGGAACGCCTCGGGATCCCCCGGGAGGAGCTGGACGAAGTGGCCGGGGAGAGGGAAGTCTGGGCTTCCCTGCTTAGGCTGCTGCCCCCGCGACCCGACCTCGGATAAGCGGAAGAAGATGGATGGATGGATGGTGTGATGGTATGGGGGTGTATTAGTGGCCAAGACATGGGTAACTTACACATCTGTGAAGGCACCATTAATGCTGAAAGGTACATACAGCTTTTAGAGCAACATATGTTGCCATCCAAGCAACGTTATCATGGACGCCCCTGCTTATTTCAGCAAGACGATGCCAAGCCACAGTGTATAGCTTCATAGTAAAAGAGTGCGGGTTCTAGACTGGCCTGCCTGTAGTCCAGACATTGAAAATGTGTGAAGGCTAAAATATGAGAAGGGAAAATGTTAAACAACTTAAGCTGTACATCAAGCAAGAATGGGAAAGAATTCCACTTCAAAAATGTGTCTCCTCAGTTCCCAAACCTTTACTGAGTGTTGTTAAAAGGAAATGCCATGTAACACACTGGTAAAAATGCCCCTCTGACTACTTTTTTGCAATGTGTTGCTGCCATTAAATTCTAAGTTCATGAGTTTCTCAGTGTGAACATGAAATATCTTGTCTTTGCAGTCTATTCAATTGAATATAAGTTGAAAAGGATTTTGTTGTATTCTCTTTTTATTTACCATTTACACAATGTGACAACTTCACTGCTTTTGGGGTTTGTATCATTAAGAATGGAAACAACGTCATACTTGCCAACCTTGAGACCTCCGATTTCGGGAGGTGGGGGATGGAGGGTGGGGGGCGTGGTCGGGGTCGGGGCGTGGTTGGGGGCGTGGTTAAGAGGGGAGGAGTATATTGACAGCTAGAATTCACCAAGTCAAGTATTTCATACATATATATATATATGAAGAGGTGTCCAATTCTCAGCGTGTCGCCCGGACGAGCCCCCAAATTGTTGCGTTTTGGACCAGTTGTTCCTCCCAGGGAATTCAAGTCACAATTCGCTCCCAAGTTCTTTCCGACACTTAAAGCTGAGTTGAAAAACCACCAGAGACAGAATAGGTATTTTGTTGTATATTCTCAAAGCTTTGCCAATATACATTGATTGAGACCAGTCTAACCATAGAACATTCTATTGCGCCTCCCAAAATGGTCTGTCTTCCCGATCTCACCACCCTCTCTCTCGTCCCATCTCTGTAGACAAAACAAATGCTAGTCAAAACACATTCCAAAGAACTCAAGGTTAACACACACAGTATACTTGCTGACAGAGCATCAAGAGAAGAAATGGAAAACACGAGCTGTTTTCAAATATGACAAAGAAATGGAAGAAGTACAACTTAAATTCGGATATATGTAAATATCTGCCTCCGACAATTTATATATATATATATATATATATATATATATATATATATATATATATATATATATATATATATATATATATATATATATATATATATATATATACATATATATATATATATATATATATATATCTGCATCCTGAAAATATGCAAACAAAACTGTGTTTAGATAATTGATACTTCAAACTTGCATAAATAAATCTTAAGGAATATAACATAACTTGGCTTCTGAGAGCTTCAAAATGTAATGAATAAAATGCTAAAGTTGTTGATAAACAAGCAATTATTTTCAATAATTAAATATGGTCATTTTAAATGAATTATTATGATAAATTTAAAATGTATCATTTCAAATATGTTTATTTTAATTCTATGGCTGGATGTAATAAGGAGTCAGAAAAAATACAAATAAAATTAAAGCTGCAAGCAGCGATGGACGGGACCGACTTTGACGGCACATAAAATCCAAACCAGAGCAGTAATTAAAACTCTTTCGTCAACTTTTAATCAGAAGGGTACAATCTCTCTCCTGTGCTAGTTTGAAGCCGACACGACAAACGAGGAGATAATGTTTAAAAAAAGGTGACTGTTTTTAACCCAACTTTTATTTTGAAGGGGGAATTGCAAACTTCCTGTTGATTTTTGCTGGGGGTTCTCAATGAATGAAATGTAGGTCTAAGAGAGACCTACGTAGAGATTTTTGTTTCATGTCTCTATGACATTTCTACTGGAAGTTACAGGCAGTTTTGTCTGTTTTCTTCCAAGAGCAGCTTTGTCTGTTTTATTCCTAGGGGACGCTAGAGCGCAATTTTGAGTTTTGGGGTTTGCTTTTTTTTTTTTTTATTAGATCGCAATTACCGCCAGTCCTGATGTGTGTGTCCAGTTTGGTGAGTTTTGAAGCATGTTAAGGGGGTCAAATTACAGCTCAAAAAGGCAAAAGTGACTGTTTTTAGGAACTTTTTGTTTTGAAAGGGGAATTGCCAACTTCCTGTTGATTTTTGCTGAAAGATGTCAGTGTATGAAATCTAGGTCTAAGTGAGACCTACATAGATGTCTCTACGACATTCCTACTGGAAGTTACAGACAGTTTTGTCTGTGTTTTTTCCTAGGGAGTGCGAGAGCGCAATTTTGAGTTTTGGGGTTTGGTTTTTTGATTAGATTGCAATTTTCGCCAGTCCTGATGTGTGTGTCAAATTTGGTGAGTTTTGAAGCATGTTAAGGGGGTCAAATTACAGCTCAAAGAGGCGGCCGGTATAATAATAATAATAATAAAACCTTACAATTACAATAGGGTCCTCTGTCCCAAAGGGACATTGCGGTCCCTAAATACAATTAATTTTGATGTTTTTAGCAAAATATAGTAAAAATGTATTTAGTTTTTTTTTTTTTTTAATTAATAAATATATTTATTTTTAGGTAAGATAAACATAATAATACAATTTGTCTCTAGTCTGGATGATTTAGTTCTTGTCACCCTGTTGTCCTCCCGTCATGAAAAAAGGCTGTCCTCACTCAGGTCCGCATGGAGCTGGAGGGGGCGTGGCCTCCAGCTCCGGCTGAAAATCGGGAGATTTTCGGGAGAATATTTGTCCCGGGAGGTTTTCGGGAGAGGCGCTGAATTTCGGGAGACTCCCGGAAAATTCGGGAGGGTTGTGTCGGAGGCAGATATTTACATATATCCGAATTTAAGTTGTACTTCTTTCATTTCTTAGTCATATTTGAAAACAGCTCGTGTTTTCCATTTCTTCTCTTGATGCTCTGTCAGCAAGTATACTGTGTGTGTTAACCTTGAGTTCTTTGGAATGTGTTTAGACTAGCATTTTGTTTTGTCTACAGAGATGGGACGAGAGAGAGGGTGGTGGGATCGGGAAGACAGACCATTTTGGGGAAGCGCGATAGAATGTTCTAGGGTTAGACTGGTCTCAATCAAAATGTATATTGGCAAAGCTTTGAGAATCCATCCATCCATCCATCTTCTTCCGCTTATCCGAGGTCGGGTCGCGGGGGCAGCAGCCTAAGCAGGGAAGCCCAGACTTCCCTCTCCCCAGCCACTTCGTCCAGCTCTTCCCGTGGGACCCCGAGGCGTTCCCAGGCCAGCCGGGAAACATAGTCTTCCCAACGTGTCCTGGGTCTTCCCCGCGGCCTCCTACCGGTCGGACGTGCCCTAAACACCTCCCTAGGGAGGCGTTCGGGTGGCATCCTGACCAGATGCCCGAACCACCTCATCTGGCTCCTCTCGATGTGGAGGAGCAGCGGCTTTACTTTGAGCTCCTCCCGGATGGCAGAGCTTCTCACCCTATCTCTAAGGGAGAGCCCCGCCACCCGGCGGAGGAAACTCATTTCGGCCGCTTGTACCCGTGATCTTGTCCTTTCGGTCATAACCCAAAGCTCATGACCATAGGTGAGGATGGGAACGTAGATCGACCGGTAAATTGAGAGCTTTGCCTTCCGGCTCAGCTCCTTCTTCACCACAACGGATCGATACAGCGTCCGCATTACTGAAGACGCCGCACCGAGCCGCCTGTCGATCTCACCATCCACTCTTCCCTCACTCGTGAACAAGACTCCGAGGTACTTGAACTCCTCCACTTGGGGCAAGATCTCCTCCCCAACCCGGAGATGGCACTCCACCCTTTTCTGGGTGAGAACCATGGACTCGGACTTGGAGGTGCTGATTCTCATCCCAGTCGCTTCACACTCAGCTGCGAACCGATCCAGTGAGAGCTGAAGATCCTGGCCAGATGAAGCCATCAGGACCACATCATCTGCAAAAAGCAGAGACCTAATCCTACAGCCACCAAACCAGATCCCCTCAACGCCATGACTGCGCCTAGAAATTCTGTCCATAAAAGTTATGAACAGAATCGGTGACAAAGGGCAGCCTTGGCGGAGTCCAACCCTCACTGGAAACGTGTCCGACTTACTACCGGCAATGCGGACCAAGCTCTGGCACTGATCATACAGGGAGCGGACTGCCACAATCAGACAGTCCGATACCCCGTACTCTCTGAGCACTCCCCACAGGACTTCCCGAGGGACACGGTCGAATGCCTTCTCCAAGTCCACAAAACACATGTAGACTGGTTGGGCAAACTCCCATGCACCCTCAAGGACCCTGCCGAGAGTATAGAGCTGGTCCACAGTTCCACGACCAGGACGAAAACCACACTGTTCCTCCTGAATCCGAGGTTCGACTATCCGGCGTAGCCTCCTCTCCAGTACACCTGAATAGACCTTACCGGGAAGGCTGAGGAGTGTGATCCCACGATAGTTAGAACACACCCTCCGGTTCCCCTTCTTAAAGAGAGGAATATACAACAAAATACCTATTCTGTCTCTGGTGGTTTTTCAACTCAGCTTTAAGTGTCGGAAAGAACTTGGGAGCGAATTGTGACTTGAATTCCCTGGGAGGGACAACTGGTCCAAAACGCAACAGTTGGCAAGTATGAACAACGTGTCCGTCATGTCTCGCTCACCCTGGGAGCTGCTGTGGCTCGCCGCCGCCGTGGCGATGGCGAAGGCGGAGGCGGGCGACATGGCGCAGCGAGAGTTGTCCCCCGAAGAAGTCGCTGCGGGAACAGGAAGACGAGAATGAACGGCAAGCAGCGACTCCATCTTGTTATAATAAATGATCTTTGACATCAGAGGAGTCGCTTTAAAGTGATACCTCCCGCTGGTCTGTATCGCATGTGTCTGGGCGTGGACGGCGAGCGGCTCGGCGAGACGTCTCCCGACTCGCTGCTGGGCGGAGCTTCTGGGATGAACTTGTCCAGGGACACAGACTCCAGGACAGCTGTCGAGGGACACGTAACCATGACAACACTCGTATCTAGGGTTGCTGGGGCAACTACCAAGATGGCCACCTCGCCGGATGCTGCGCCGCAGTTTCCCGCAGAAGGCGTCGATGCGCGGGAGCTCGAGGCTGAAGTCGTCACCGGGCCCCGGGCTGAGCTCGGGCGAGCTGGGACCCCGACTGAGGTCCAGGGGGGCCTTGGTGGAGACAGGAGGCGGGGAGGACGCGTGGGGGAGGCCGGGAGAGCGTGTGGCGGTGGGCGGCGGGTAGGAGAACCCGGAGGGCGGGCGCGGGGAGCCGGGGGGCGGGGAAGGGAGGGCGGGGCAGTGGGTGAACGTCGGGGAGCAGGACGGGGTGGGAGACAGGTCCAGGGCCTTGGCGCCACCGACCGGCGAGCTGAGGGACAGTTTGCGGCAGTGGACGGGAGAGGAAGTCCGGGTGGGGATGGAGAGCGGGGGCGGCGAGGAGAACTTGCGGCACAGTCTGGGGGATTTGTTGTTGAGGGGGTCCGTCCCCCACGAGCCCTGGTTGGTGGCGAAGAAGATCTCTAGGGACCTGGGGGGACACAGGAGTATGTGTGACTGGCGGACCCGGGGACTGGGGGGGGGGTGTCTGTGTTTACTTGGACTGATCCAGAGCCAGCTGGGTGGTCTTCAGGGTGTAGTCGGGACAGAGGGACATGACGGACAGGCGGTCACATGAGTGCTGCTCAACCCTGATGTGAGGATGATGATGATGATGATGATGATGAGGACCACACTGGGACTGCAGGATGTTTGCACCACACTTCTCACCTCAACACACCCAGCATGCTAACAGTACTGTGCATGCTAACAGTTAACATTAGTGAGTGACCAAACTATATCAACATATTACTTTGAGGTGTGTACCTGAAAAAAAAATCATTTAAAATGCTACAGTGCTAACGTTAGCATGCATCAAGTCCAAAAATATGACTGAATATTATACCTACAAAATTTGCTTTGAAAAAGGTAGCATACTAATGTTAGCATGCTAACAGGTATCATTTGTGAAGTAATAAAATACTGGGCACAGCTAGCGCAAAGCTAGCATGCTAAAATGCTAACTGTAGCATGCATCAAGTATCAAAATATCTTACTCTGAGGTGTGTACCTGAAAAATTTCTTTAAATTGCTAGGATGCTAACTTTAGCATGCATCAAGTCCAAACATATCACTGAAGAGTATACCTACAACATTTGCTTTAAAAAAGCTAGCATAACGTTAGCATGCTAACAGTTAACATTAGTGAGTGACCAAACTATATCCAAGCTAAAATGCACTAACATATTACTCTGAGGTGTGTACCTGAAAAAAAAAAAATTTAAAATGCTACAGTGCTAACGTTAGCATGCATAAAGTCCAAAAATATGACTGAATATTATACCTACAAAATTTGCTTTGAAAAAGCTAGCATACTAATGTTAGCATGCTAACAGGTATCATTTGTGAAGTAATAAAATACTGGGCACAGCTAGCGCAAAGCTAGCATGCTAAAATGCTAACTGTAGCATGTGTCAAGTGCCAAAATATATTACTCTGAGGTGTGCACCTGAAAAAAAAAATCTTTTAAAATGCTACGGTGCTAACGTTAGCATGCATCAAGTCCAAAAATATGACTGAATATTATACCTACAAAATTTGCTTTGAAAAAGCTAGCATACTAATGTTAGCATGCTAACAGGTATCATTTGTGAAGTAGCAAAATATTTGACGCTGAGGTGTACACCCGATAAATTAGCTAAAACAAAAGCTAGCATGCTAAAATGCTAACTGTAGCATGTGTCAAGTGCCAAAATATATTACTCTGAGGTGTGCACCTGAAAAAAAAATCTTTTAAAATGCTACGGTGCTAACGTTAGCATTCATCAAGTCCAAAAATATGACTGAATATTATACTTACAAAATTTGCTTTGAAAAAGCTAGCATACTAATGTTAGCATGCTAACAGGTATCATTTGTGAAGTAGCTAAATATTTGACGCTGAGGTGTACACCCGATAAATTAGCTAAAACAAAAGCTAGCATGCTAAAATGCTAACTGTAGCATGTGTCAAGCGCCAAAATATATTACTCTGAGGTGGGCACCTGAAAAAAAAATATTTTAAAATGCTACGGTGCTAACGTTAGCATGCATCAAGTCCAAAAATATGACTGAATATTATACCTACAAAATTTGCTTTGAAAAAGCTAGCATGCTAATGTTAGCATGCTAACAGGTATCATTTGTGAAGTAGCAAAATATTTGACGCTGAGGTGTACACCCGATAAATTAGCTAAAACAAAAGCCAGCATGCTAAAATGCTAACTGTAGCATGTGTCAAGTGCCAAAATATATTACTCTGAGGTGGGCACCTGAAAAAAAAAATCTTTTAAAATGCTACGGTGCTAACGTTAGCATGCATCAAGTCCAAAAATATGACTGAATATTATACCTACAAAATTTGCTTTGAAAAAGCTAGCATGCTAATGTTAGCATGCTAACAGGTATCATTTGTGAAGTAGCAAAATATTTGACGCTGAGGTGTACACCCGATAAATTAGCTAAAACAAAAGCTAGCATGCTAAAATGCTAACTGTAGCATGTGTCAAGTGCCAAAATATATTACTCTGAGGTGGGCACCTGAAAAAAAAATATTTTAAAATGCTACGGTGCTAACGTTAGCATGCATCAAGTCCAAAAATATGACTGAATATTATACTTACAAAATTTGCTTTGAAAAAGCTAGCATACTAATGTTAGCATGCTAACAGGTATCATTTGTGAAGTAGCAAAATATTTGACGCTGAGGTGTACACCCGATAAATTAGCTAAAACAAAAGCCAGCATGCTAAAATGCTAACTGTAGCATGTGTCAAGTGCCAAAATATATTACTCTGAGGTGGGCACCTGAAAAAAAAATCTTTTAAAATGCTACGGTGCTAACGTTAGCATGCATCAAGTCCAAAAATATGACTGAATATTATACCTACAAAATTTGCTTTGAAAAAGCTAGCATGCTAATGTTAGCATGCTAACAGGTATCATTTGTGAAGTAGCAAAATATTTGACGCTGAGGTGTACACCCGATAAATTAGCTAAAACAAAAGCTAGTATGCTAAAATGCTAACTGTAGCATGTGTCAAGTGCCAACATATATTACCCTGAGGTGTGTACCTGAACAATGTGCTTAAATTGCTAGGATGCCAACGTTAGCATGCATGACTGAAGAGTATACCTACAAAATTAGCTTTAAAAAAAGCTAGCATACCAACAGGTATCATTCGCGAAGCAACAAAATGTTTGCGGCTGAGGTGTACACGCTACAAAAAAAATCTAGTATGCTAATGTCAGTATGCTAAAAAGCTAACTGTAGCATGCGTAAAGTACCAAAATATCCTACCCTGAGGTGTGTACCTGAATTATTTTTTTTAATTGCTAGGATGCTAATGTTAGCATGCATAAAATCCAAAAATATGACTGAAGTGTATACCTACAACATTTGCGTTAAAAAAAAGCTAGCATACACATTAGCATGCTAACAGGTATCATTTGTGAAGTAATAAAATACTGGGCACTGAGGTGTACACCTGGTAAATTAGCTAAAAAAAAAAAAAGCTAGCATGCTAAAATGCTAACTGTAGCCTGCGTCAAGTACCAAAATATCTTACTCTGAGGTGTGTACCTGAAAAATGTCTTTAAATTGCTAGGATGCAAACCTTAGCATGCATGACTGAAGAGTATACCTACCAAATTAGCTTTAAAAAAAAGCTAGCATACCAACAGGTATCATTCGCGAAGTAACAAAATGTTTGCGGCTGAGGTGTACACGCGGTAAATTAGCTACAAAAAAGTATGCTAATGTCAGTATGCTAAAAAGCTAACTGTAGCATGCGTAAAGTACCAAAATATCCTACCCTGAGGTGTGTACCTGAATTATTTTTTTTAATTGCTAGGATGCTAACGTTAGCATGCATAAAGTCCAAAAATATGACTGAAGTGTATACCTACAACATTTGCTTTAAAAAAGCTAGCATACACGTTAGCATGCTAACAGGTATCATTTGTGAAGTAATAAAAGGTGTACACCTGGTAAATTAGCTAAAAAAAAAAGAAGATAGCATGCTAAAATGCTAACTGTAGCCTGCGTCAAGTACCAAAATATCTTACTCTGAGGTGTGTACCTGTAAAATGTCTTTAAATTGCTAGGATGCTAACTTTAGCATGCATCAAGTCCAAACATATCAATGAAGAGTATACTGTACCTACAACATTTGCTTTAAAAAAGCTAGCATAACGTTAGCATGCTAACAGCTATCATTTGTGAAGGAGCAAAATACTGTACGCTGAGGCGTAAGCCTGATAAAGTAGCTACACAAATAAGCTAGCATGCTAAAATGCTAACTGTAGCATTCGTAAAGTACCAAAATATATTACTCTGAGGTGTGTACCTAAAACATTATTCGAAAAAGCTAGCATGCTAACGGTAGCATCTATGAAGTACCAAAATATGACTGAGTTGCATAACTACAAAATTTGCTCAAAAAATAAAAAATCTATGTTAGCATGCTAACAGGTATCATTTGTGAAGGAGTAAAATACTGTACGCTGAGGCGTAAGCCTGATAAAGTAGCTACAAAAATAAGCTAAAATGCTAACTGTAGCATTCGTAAAGTACCAAAATATATTACTCTGAGGTGTGTACCTAAAACATTATTCGAAAAAGCTAGCATGCTAACGGTAGCATCTATGAAGTACCAAAATATGACTGAGTTGCATAACTACAAAATTTGCTCAAAAAATAAAAAATCTATGTTAGCATGCTAACAGGTATCATTTGTGAAGGAGTAAAATACTGTACGCTGAGGTGTAAGCCTGATAAAGTAGCTACAAAAATAAGCTAAAATGCTAACTGTAGCATTCGTAAAGTACCAAAATATATTACTCTGAGGTGTGTACCTAAAACATTATTCGAAAAAGCTAGCATGCTAACGGTAGCATCTATGAAGTACCAAAATATGACTGAGTTGCATAACTACAAAATTTGCTCAAAAAATAAAAATCTATGTTAGCATGCTAACAGGTATCATTTGTGAAGGAGTAAAATACTGTACGCTGAGGTGTAAGCCTGATAAAGTAGCTACTAAAATAAGCTAGCATGCTAAAATGCTAACTGTAGCATTAGTCAAGTACCAAAATATATTACTCTGAGGTGTGCACCTAAAAAATTATTCGAAAAAGCTAGCATGCTAAC
Source organism: Nerophis lumbriciformis (assembly GCF_033978685.3). Classification (NCBI taxonomy): domain Eukaryota; kingdom Metazoa; phylum Chordata; class Actinopteri; order Syngnathiformes; family Syngnathidae; genus Nerophis; species Nerophis lumbriciformis. Next base: position 4,007,584 of record NC_084579.2, on the reverse strand, counting down.
GGTAGCATCCATCAAGTACCAAAATATGATTGAGTTGTATTACTACAAAATTTGCTCAAAAAAAAAAAATCTATGTTAGAATGCTAGCAGGGTCATTTGTCATGTAACAAAATAATTTATACTTGCAAAAATTAGCACAAAAAAAAGCTAGCATGCTAATATTAGAACACTAACGATTCTCCATCCATCCATCCATCCATCTTCTTCCGCTTATCCGAGGTCGGGTCGCGGGGGCAGCAGCCTAAGCAGGGAAGCCCAGACTTCCCTCTCCCCAGCCACTTCGTCCAGCTCCTCCCGGGGGATCCCGAGGCGTTCCCAGGCCAGCCGGGAGACATAGTCTTCCCAACGTGTCCTGGGTCTTCCCCGTGGCCTCCTACCGGTCGGACGTGCCCTAAACACCTCCCTAGGGAGGCGATCGGGTGGCATCCTGACCAGATGCCCGAACCACCTCATCTGGCTCCTCTCGATGTGGAGGAGCAGCGGCTTTACTTTGAGCTCCCCCCGGATGGCAGAGCTTCTCACCCTATCTCTAAGGGAGAGCCCCGCCACCCGGCGGAGGAAACTCATTTGGGCCGCTTGTACCCGTGATCTTGTCCTTTCGGTCATAACCCAAAGCTCATGACCATAGGTGAGGATGGGAACGTAGATCGACCGGTAAATTGAGAGCTTTGCCTTCCGGCTCAGCTCCTTCTTCACCACAACGGATCGATACAGCGTCCGCATTACTGAAGACGCCGCACCGATCCGCCTGTCGATCTCACGATCCACTCTTCCCTCACTCGTGAACAAGACTCCGAGGTACTTGAACTCCTCCACTTGGGGCAGGGTCTCCTCCCCAACCCGAAGGTGGCATTCCACCCTTTTCCGGGCGAGAACCATGGACTCGGACTTGGAGGTGCTGATTCTCATCCCAGTCGCTTCACACTCGGCTGCGAACCGATCCAGCGAGAGCTGGAGATCCCGGCCAGATGAAGCCATCAGGACCACATCATCTGCAAAACGCAGAGACCTAATCCTGTAGCCACCAAACCAGATCCCCTCAACGCCTTGACTGCGCCTAGAAATTCTGTCCATAAAAGTTATGAACAGAATGGGTGACAAAGGGCAGCCTTGGCGGAGTCCAACCCTCACTGGAAACGTGTCCGACTTACTGCCGGCAATGCGGACCAAGCTCTGACACTGATCATACAGGGAGCGGACCGCCAAAATCAGACAGTCCGTTACCCCATACTCTCTGAGCACTCCCCACAGGACTTCCCGAGGGACACGGTCGAATTCCTTCTCCAAGTCCACAAAACACATGTAGACTGGTTGGGCAAACTCCCATGCACCCTCAAGGACCCTGCCCAGAGTATAGAGCTGGTCCACAGTTCCACGACCAGGACGAAAACCACACTGTTCCTCCTGAATCCGAGGTTCGACTATCCGGCATAGCCTCCTCTCCAGTACACCTGAATAGACCTTACCGGGAAGGCTGAGGAGTGTGATCCCACGATAGTTAGAACACACCCTCCGGTTCCCCTTCTAACGATTGTTACTATTCCAATTTTAATGGCTTGAATGTGGCGTAACTCCGCTCCCTGCTGGCAGAGCACGCACACTGCAGCATGTCTACAACTGCTGGAGGCTACCTGACAGGTATGGAGGTGAAGGGCTTCTTGTAGATGCCGGCCAGCTTGTCCATGACCACGGCGGCGCTGGTGAAGATGCGGTAGGTGTGCAGGAAGGTGTTGAGGAAGTCGATGGACAGGAAGCGCAGGTCGGTCAGGCGCTCCAGCAGACGTTCCACGCTGGCGTAGCGGATCTGAGGAACCTTGCAGGAGTTGAGCGTCTTGCTGAAGCAGATGTCCACGTCGTCCTTGTGCAGGCGGGTGTCTGACCTGTGGGGGGAGAGGGGGGGAAAAAAAACAAAAAACGGGTTTTTGTTGGGGACGAGTTAAGGGGGCGCTCATGGCGTTGATGGTGAGACGTCGTACTTTATCATGTGAGGCACGGAAACCTTGGAGTTCTCCTCGAAGACGCTGGTCATCAGGCCGTTACAGCGGATGTTGTCCACGCACTAAAAACCAAAACAGACATGAAGACAGGACAGCAGGAGTGTCCAAAGTGCGGCCCGGGGGCCATTTGTGGCTATATTTGTTAACCAAATGCAGCACAATTGTTAGGATGCTATATTAGCATGCTGGCTTTTTTGCTGTTTTTACAGGTAAACACATCAGTGTCAAATATTTTGTTGTTCGATTCTTGCTAGCATGCAAACGTAGCGTTATCATTTTATTTTAGCACATTTTGCACTCCGTTATATTTTGGTACTTGATGCTTGTTAATGTAGCATACTAGCATTTTAAACACATTGGTCAGATTAATATATTTTGGTACTTCATGCATGTTACAGTTAAAATTTTAGCATGCTAGCTGTAGCATGCAAAAAAATTTTTAGCTAATTTAGCGGGTAGGCACCTCAGTGGCATATTTTTGTATTTCATTAATACTAACCGTGACCATGCTAATGTAAGCATGTTAGCATAGTACAGTGCTGTTAGCATGCTAGCTTTTATACTATTTTTTCAGGTAAACACATCAGTGTCAAATATTTTGTTGTTCGATTCTTGCTAGCATGCAAACATAGCGTTATCATTTTATTTTAGCACATTTTGCACGTATACAACTCCGTTATATTTTGGTACTTGATGCTTGTTAATGTAGCATACTAGCATTTTAAACACATTGGTCAGATTAATATATTTTGGTACTTCATGCATGTTACAGTTAAAATTTTAGCATGCTAGCTGTAGCATGCAAAAAAAATTTTAGCTAATTTAGCGGGTAGGCACCTCAGTGGCATATTTTTGTATTTCATTACTACTAACCGTGACCATGCTAATGTAAGCATGTTAGCATAGTACAGTGCTGTTAGCATGCTAGCTTTTTTGCTATTTTTTCAGGTAAACATGTCAGTGTCAAATATTTTGTTGTTCGATTCTTGCTAGCATGCAAACGTAGCGTTATCATTTTATTGTAGCACATTTTGCACTCTGTTATATTTTGGTACTTGATGCTTGTTAATGTAGCATACTAGCACTTTAAACACATTGGTCAGGTACACACCACAGATTAATATATTTTGGTACTTCATGCATGTTACAGTTAAAATTGTAGCATGCTAGCTTTAGCATGCAAACTTTTTTTTTTAGCTAATTTAGCGGTTAGGCACCTCAGTGGCATATTTTTGTATTTCATTAATACTAACCGTGACCATGCTAATGTAAGCATGTTAGCATAGTACAGTGCTGTTAGCATGCTAGCTTTTTTGCTATTTTTTCAGGTAAACATGTCAGTGTCAAATATTTTGTTGCTTGATACATGCTAGCATGCAAACATAGCTTTATTACTTTATTTGAGCAAATTCTGTACGTATACAACTCCGTTATATTTTGGTACTTGTTGCTTGTTAATGTAGCATGCTAGCATTTTAAACACATTGGTCAGGTACACACCACAGAGTAAAATATTTTTGGTACTTCATGCAGTTAGAATTTTAGCACGCTAACTTTTTTTTTAGCTAATTCAGCAAGCAGACACCTCAGTGTCATATGGTTTGGTATTTCACTAATGCTAACCATAAGCATGTTATTGTTAGCATGTTAGCATAGTACTGTAGTACTGTGCTGTTAGCATGCTAGCTTTTTTTTTGTTTGTTTTTCCTCGATGCTCTCTGGCCAGCGTGCTAACTGTTAGCATTTAATCATCCCTCACCTGGCTGATGTCGCTGGTCCATGCCGCCTTCTCCTGGCGGGAAGGAGCCAGGAGGACCACGGAGAAGGTCTGACCATCAGGAGGCTCCACCACGATTTTGAACTGCAGGTGGTTGAAGCCCTGACCGGCCGCGTTGTCTGCCAAACAAACTTGAGCGGTCGGAAAAAAACCAAGAGGGTTAAAAATGAAGAAGATGCTCACAGTCTTCATCGCCGGCGTCCAGCTCCTCGATGAGCGTACACTCCATGAGGGACAAGGCTCCGCCTCCTTGCTTGAGGAGGTGGAGTTTCCCTCCAGAAGTTCTGGTGCAGACCAGGAAGTGTTTGGTGAACAGGAAGCACTGCCTCTCCCCTTCCTTCCTGAGGGAGAGCGAGCCCAGGCGGACTTTGCTGAGCACGCCTCGCTCGCTGCTGGACGGAAGCTGGACCAGAGACCCTGCGGGCGGGAGACCACGTAAGCAACCGCCAGGGGGCGTGGTTTGACCACCTGGCAAAAGATGTCCACCTTGTCTGACGAAGGTCTGGCTGGTGTCCAGCAGGATGTCGCAGCCTTCCACGATCATCCTCTCGATGGCCAGGTTCTTACGGATGTTCTCCGTGTCGCTCACCTCGTCGTGCATCATCCTGGTCGACCAAACACGCTCGTCACTTTCGCTCCCGAGCCCGCCCGCTCCCGAACCCGCCCGCTCCCGAACCCGCCCGCTCCCGAACCTGCCCCCAGCCTTACTTGGACAGCTCCTCCAGTTTGGATTTGGCAAAGTCCAGACTCTTGCGCTCCACGTGCTCGTGAGGCGTGTGGGCCAGCAGCTCGTGCAGCGTGATGATGTAGCGAGGGATCTGGAACAGTCACTTCATTAGGGACCCGCACACCGCCGATACTGGAGCCTCCATACTGACGTCGCACCCGATATCGTCGCACGCGCGCGCATTGTTTTGTCGGTCGGACCGAGGGAAATAATTATTAAAAATACTCACCTTATGGCAGATTTATGCTTTGGAAGTGAGTGTTGAATGATGCGGACACGTTTGTTACTGGATGCTTTCTGTTACCTATCTGCCTCGGAGACTTTATTGTGTCAATAATATCATGATTTTAAACTTGTTCATATCAACAAATATTGTGACTCATAGTGTTCAATTGTTAACACTTACTATTGTGTGTCTATTTTAATTGCTATTGTGTGTCTATTTTAAGTGCAATTGTGTGTCTATTTTAAGTGCTATTGTGTGTTTATTGTAAGTGCTATTGTGTGTCTATTCTAGGTGCTATTGTGTGTCTATTTTAAGTGCTATTTGTCTATTATAAATGCTCTTGTGTGTCTATTTTAAGTGTTATTGTGTGTCTATTATAAATGCTATTGTGTGTCTATTTTAGGTGCTATTGTGTGTCTATTTTAAGTGCTATTGTGTGTCTATTATAAATGCTATTGTGTGTCTATTTTAGGTGCTATTGTGTGTCTATTTTAAGTGCTATTGTGTGTCTATTTTAGGTGCTATTGTGTGTCTATTTTAAGTGCTATTGTGTGTCTATCTTAAGTGCTATTGTGTGTCTATTTTAGCTGCTATTGTGTGTCTATCTTAAGTGCTATTGTGTGTCTATTTTAGGTGATATTGTGTGTCTATATTAAGTGCTATTGTGTGTCTATTTTAGCTGCTATTGTGTGTCTATCTTAAGTGCTATTGTGTGTCTATCTTAAGTGCTATTGTGTGTCTATTTTAGCTGCTATTGTGTGTCTATCTTAAGTGCTATTGTGTGTCTATTTTAGGTGCTATTGTGTGTCTATCTTAAGTGCTATTGTGTGTCTATTTTAAGTGCTACCGTGTGCCTATTTTAAGTGCTATTGTGTGTCTATCTTAAGTGCTATTGTGTGTCTATTTCAAGTGCTATTGTGTGTCTATTCTAGGTGCTATTGTGTGTCTATCTTAATTCTATTGTGTGTCTATTTTAGGTGATATTGTGTTTCTATTTTAAGTGCTATTGTGTGTCTATCTTAAGTGCTATTGTGTGTCTATTTTAGGTGCTATTGTGTGTCTATCTTAAGTGCTATTGTGTGTCTATTTTAAGTGCTACCGTGTGCCTATTTTAAGTGCTATTGTGTGTCTATCTTAAGTGCTATTGTGTGTCTATTTCAAGTGCTATTGTGTGTCTATTCTAGGTGCTATTGTGTGTCTATCTTAATTCTATTGTGTGTCTATTTTAGGTGATATTGTGTTTCTATTTTAAGTGCTATTGTGTGTCTATCTTAAGTGCTATTGTGTGTCTATTTTAGGTGATATTGTGTGTCTATCTTAAGTGCTATTGTGTGTCTATTTTAGGTGATATTGTGTGTCTATCTTAAGTGCTATTGTGTGTCTATCTTAAGTGCTATTGTGTGTCTATTTTAGGTGCTATTGTTTGTCTATTTTAAGTGCTATTGTGTGCCTTTTTTAAGTGCTTTTGTGTGTCTATCTTAGGTGCTATTGTGTGTCTATTTTAGGTGCTATTGTGTGTCTATTTTAGGTGATATTGTGTGTCTATTTTAAGTGATATTGTGTGTCTATTTTAGGTGGTATTGTGTGTCTGTTTTAGGTGATATTGTGTGTCTATTTTAGGTGATATTGTGTGTCTATCTTAAGTGCTATTGTGTGTCTATTTTAGGTGATATTGTGTGTCTATCTTAAGTGCTATTGTGTGTCTATCTTAAGTGCTATTGTGTGTCTATTTTAGGTGATATTGTGTGTCTATTTTAAGTGATATTGTGTGTCTATTTTAGGTGGTATTGTGTGTCTATTTTAGGTGATATTGTGTGTCTATTTTAAGTGATATTGTGTGTCTATTTTAGGTGCTATTGTGTGTCTATTTTAGGTGATACTGTGTGTCTATTTTAGGTGATATTATGTGTCTATCTGAAGTGCTATTGTGTGTCTATTTTAAGTGATATTGTGTGTCTATTTTAGGTGGTATTGTGTGTCTATTTTAGGTGATATTGTGTGTCTATTTTAGGTGATATTATGTGTCTATCTTAAGTGCTATTGTGTGTCTATTTTAGGTGATATTGTGTGTCTATTTTAGGTGATATTGTGTGTCTATTTTAGGTGATATTGTGTGTCTATCTTAAGTGCTATTGTGTGTCTATTTTAGGTGCTATTGTGTGTCTATTTTAAGTGCTATTGCGTGCCTTTTTTAAATGCTATTGTGTGTCTATTTTAAGTGCTATTGTGTGTCTATCTTAAGTGATATTGTGTGTCTATTTTAGGTGTTATTGTGTTTCTATTTTAAGTGCTATTGTGTGTCTATCTTAAGTGCTATTGTGTGTCTATTTTAGGTGATATTGTGTGTCTATCTTAAGTGCTATTGTGTGTCTATTTTAGGTGCTATTGTGTGTCTATCTTAAGTGCAATTGTGTATCTATCTTAAGTGCTATTGTGTGTCTATTTTAGGCGATATTGTGTGTCTATCTGAAGTGCTATTGTGTGCTTAGCTGCTGTGTAGTGGAAAAGGTGAAAAAGGTGGAGAGGCTCTGCTCCCACAGCTCCATGTGTTGGTGGTCATGTGTTGGTGGTCATGTGTTGGTGGTCATGTGTTGGTGGTCATGTATTGGTGGTCATGTATTGGTGGTCATGTGTTGGTGGTCATGTGTTGGTGGTCATGTGTTGGTGGTCATGTATTGGTGGTCATGTGTTGGTGGTCATGTGTTGGTGGTCATGTGTTGGTGGTCATGTGTTGGTGGTCATGTATTGGTGGTCATGTATTGGTGGCCATGTGTTGGTGGTCATGTGTTGGTGGTCATGTGTTGGTGGTCATGTATTGGTGGTCATGTGTTGGTGGTCATGTGTTGGTGGTCATGTGTTGGTGGTCATGTGTTGGTGGTCATGTATTGGTGGTCATGTGTTGGTGGTTATGTATTGGTGGTCATGTGTTGGTGGTCATGTGTTGGTGGTCATGTGTTGGTGTTCATGTGTTGGTGTTCATGTGTTGGTGGTCATGTGTTGGTGGTCATGTGTTGGTGGTCATGTGTTGGTGTTCATGTGTTGGTGGTCATGTGTTGGTGTTCATGTGTTGGTGTTCATGTGTTGGTGGTCATGTATTGGTGGTCATGTGTTGGTGGTCATGTGTTGGTGGTCATGTGTTGGTGGTCATGTATTGGTGGTCATGTGTTGGTGGTCATGTGTTGGTGGTCATGTATTGGTGGTCATGTGTTGGTGGTCATGTATTGGTGGTCATGTGTTGGTGGTCATGTATTGGTGGTCATGTGTTGGTGGTCATGTGTTGGTGGTTATGTGTTGGTGGTCATGTGTTGGTGGTCATGTGTTGGTGGTCATGTATTGGTGGTCATGTGTTGGTGGTCATGTGTTGGTGGTTATGTATTGGTGGTCATGTGTTGGTGGTCATGTGTTGGTGGTCATGTATTGGTGGTCATGTGTTGGTGGTCATGTGTTGGTGGTCATGTGTTGGTGGTCATGTGTTGGTGGTCATGTGTTGGTGGTCATGTGTTGGTGGTCATGTGTTGGTGGTCATGTATTGGTGGTCATGTGTTGGTGGTCATGTGTTGGTGGTCATGTGTTGGTGGTCATGTGTTGGTGGTCATGTGTTGGTGGTCATGTATTGGTGGTCATGTGTTGGTGGTCATGTGTTGGTGGTCATGTGTTGGTGGTCATGTGTTGGTGGTCATGTGTTGGTGGTCATGTGTTGGTGGTCATGTATTGGTGGTCATGTGTTGGTGGTCATGTATTGGTGGTCATGTGTTGGTGGTCATGTGTTGGTGGTCATGTGTTGGTGGTCATGTGTTGGTGGTCATGTGTTGGTGGTCATGTGTTGGTGGTCATGTGTTGGTGGTCATGTATTGGTAGTCATGTATTGGTGGTCATGTGTTGGTGGTCATGTGTTGGTGGTCATGTGTTGGTGGTCATGTATTGGTGGTCATGTGTTGGTGGTCATGTGTTGGTGGTCATGTATTGGTGGTCATGTATTGGTGGTCATGTATTGGTGGTCATGTGTTGGTGGACATGTGTTGGTGGTCATGTGTTGGTGGTCATGTGTTGGTGGTCATGTGTTGGTGGTCATGTGTTGGTGGTCATGTATTGGTGGTCATGTATTGGTGGTCATGTATTGGTGGTCATGTGTTGGTGGTGGTCATGTGTTGGTGGTCATGTGTTGGTGGTCATGTGTTGGTGGTCATGTGTTGGTGGTCATGTGTTGGTGGTCATGTATTGGTGGTCATGTATTGGTGGTCATGTGTTGGTGGTCATGTGTTGGTGGTCATGTGTTGGTGGTCATGTGTTGGTGATCATGTGTTGGTGGTCATGTGTTGGTGGTCATGTATTGGTGGTCATGTGTTGGTGGTCATGTGTTGGTGGTCATGTGTTGGTGGTCATGTGTTGGTGGCCATGTGTTGGTGGTCATGTATTGGTGGTCATGTGTTGGTGGTCATGTGTTGGTGATCATGTGTTGGTGGTCATGTGTTGGTGATCATGTGTTGGTGATCATGTGTTGGTGGTCATGTGTTGGTGGTCATGTATTGGTGGTCATGTGTTGGTGGTCATGTATTGGTGGTCATGTGTTGGTGGTCATGTATTGGTGGTCATGTGTTGGTGGTCATGTGTTGGTGGTCATGTGTTGGTGGTCATGTATTGGTGGTCATGTGTTGGTGGTCATGTGACCTGTACCTGGAACATGGGGTAGGTGAGGAAGGTCTCCAGCATGCGTCCCTCGCAGGCGGCGTTGGACTCGTACTGCTTGAGCAGCTTGTCCAGGTCTCGGTTCTGCTTGCAGTGGGCCAGGACCTGCAGGCTGTACTGGTGGTTGCGCACAAACTCCTGGTAGATGTTCAACATGGGCAGCAGGATGTCGAAGAGGTCGGCTGCAGGGGGAGGAGCAGAGTGAAAGGTGGCGGGGGGGGGGGGGTTTGGGACCCTGGACCTGAGTCCTCACCTAGGACCAGCGTGGGCCAGTTGGCCATGCGGGCGTCCAGTCCCTGGTGGAAGATCTCGTGCAGGAACATGATGGTCTCGCTGGAACACACAAGGCGGGGCTGAGCTCCAGGTGTGCTTGGGGTAACCATGGCGACGCCTACCTGTTGAGGAAGATGCTGCTGACGTCGTCGTGGCTTATGGGCGGCTTCTTGGAGCTGGCGGCCATGCGGAGCGGGCGCAGGAAGCAGTTGACCAGGATGGAGAGCTGGTGCACGTACTCCGTCTCCGCCTCCGCCATGTTGAAGACGATCTGGTTCCTCTTCCTCATGCTCTCGGCGTGCGGCGAGCAGATGTAGTCCTGCACGATGATCTTCCACTTGCGGCGGCACAGCCAGCCGCGCATGAAGCTCTGCACCTGCGCACACGCGGCGCGTCTGACTCCGCCCACACGCCACCTGACACCTGACACCTGACACTTACCTTCTTGATCTTTTTGATGTCCGGGTCCTCCTCGTCCTGGTGGTTGTGGTTGGGCTGCAGGCGCTCCTTGGTCCTGTTCAGCAGCACGATCTGCACAGCACTTCTACTGTGACAATCCGTCTTAGCATTAGCATTAGCATTAGCTTCAGCCTACCTCCGCCTTCAGCCTCTCGATCTCCGTGTCCTGGTCCTCCAGCTGAGTGCGCAGCTGATTGGCTGCCGTCTTCTCGGTGTCCATGATCTGGACCAGGTGGATGTACTTCTGCATGAGGATCTCACGCTCCATGATGATGTCAGAGTAGCTGGTGAGGACGACACGTAAAATACTCACAACCTTGTCTGGACAATAAAGCTTTGGTGACGGCCACGGTTTGACCCTGGAACTGACTATTTCTACATTACTTCCTATGTAAATCCATCCATCCATCCATTTTCTACCGCTTATTCCCTTTGGGGTCGCGGGGGGCGCTGGAGCCTATCTCAGCTACAATCGGGCGGAAGGCGGGGTACACCCTGGACAAGTCGCCACCTCATCGCAGGGCCAACACAGATAGACAGACAACATTCACACTCACATCCACACACTAGGGCCAATTTAGTATTCACATGTGAATAATATAAATACAGTCTATTATACAGCATTATTCACATGTGAATAATATAAATACAGTCTATTATACCGCATTATTCACATGTGAATAATATAAATACAGTCTATTATACAGCATTATTCACATGGGAATAATATAAATACAGCATTATTCACATGTGAATAATATAAATACAGTCTATTATACAGCATTATTCACATGTGAATAATATAAATACAGTCTATTATACAGCATTATTCTCATGTGAATAATATAAATACAGCATTATTCACATGTGAATAATATAAATACAGTCTATTATACAGCATTATTCACATGTGAATAATATAAATACAGTCTATTATACAGCATTATTCACATGTGAATAATATAAATACAGTCTATTATACAGCATTATCAGGATAATATTTGATTATTGATTTGAATATTGTTTTTAATATTGTTGTGCAGCACTTTGGAAACATTTTTGTTGTTTAGATGTGCTATATAAATAAAGTGGATTGGATTGGATTATTCACATTGTGAATAACATAAATACAGTCTATTATACAGCATTATTCACATGTGAATAAAATAAATACAGTCTATTATACAGCATTATTCACAGGTGAATAATATAAATACAGTCTATTATACAGCATTATTCACATGTGAATAATATAAATACAGTCTATTATACAACATTATTCTCATGTGAATAATATAAATACAGTCTATTATACAGCATTATTCACATGTGAATAATATAAATACAGCATTATTCACACGTGAATAACATAAATACAGTCTATTATACAGCATTATTCACATGTGAATAATATAAATACAGTCTATTACACAGCATTATTCACATGTGAATAATATAAATACAGCATTATTCACATGTGAATTATAGAAATACAGTCCATTATACATCATTATTCACATGTGAATAATATAAATACAGTCTATTATACAGCATTATTCACATGTGAATAACATAAATACAGTCTATTATACAACATTATTCACATGTGAATAATATAAATACAGTCTATTATACATCATTATTCACATAATCATTGTCTGTACAATAAAGTTTGGTAACACTTTAGTATGGGGAACATATTCACCATTAATTAGTTGCTTATTAACATGCAAATGAGTAACATTTAGAGTTATTTGGACAATAGGGGAACATATCAGGGTTATGTCAGGTTCAAACACTGATGACAGCTATTAAACAAGACAAGAAGCAAAGAATTAAACAGAGACAGAATTAAATGTGGCTCAATTTGAGGAGAGACGTCTGGGCTGTACTCTTGAAATCTGGCGAAAGATTGTACGCCGCCTCTTGTATTTGGACTTTCCCTGATTACATGGCAACAGCTGTTTCTAAGGGACGTGGGTCGTAAACAGCCATGGCCTTTGATTACAACAGTTCAAAGAAAAGGTCGTAAAACAGTTCACAGAAAAGGTCGTAAAACAGTTCAAACAAGCGGTGCACTGCTTCCTCTCCACGTTGTAGTTCTTGGGTCAGACAATATCTTTCTGTTGATTACAATACATGAAAGAAACAGAACACCTTGATGTTGCTTCCCATCCTACACAGTGGAGTTTTACAAGCCTTTTGATTGGTAGGATTAAAGACAGCTTTTGTCCTCTTGCCGGGAACTCAATGTAACACAAAGTTTTGTGGTAACTTAGATACAATTGTTCTAACAGGTTAGGGTTAGGGTTACTAATAAGCAGTGTTGGGTTAGTTACTGAAAAGCAGTAACTAGTTACAGTTACTAGTTACTTCATTTCAAAAGTAACTCAGTTACTAACTCAGTTACTTACACCAAAAAGTAATGCGTTACTGTGAAAAGTAACTATTTAGTTACTTCTTTTTTCTTTTTTTTTTAAAGCTCCATTTAATGCCCTTTTAGCCTTCATTTCAGTACTGTTATTGCACTGGAGAATAATACAATCTGTTGATCAACTTGACATGCATTTGCATCACTGAACTCTGCTAAGCAATGTGCTCTACATACAACACACAAAGACAAAGATATGTTTCAAAGGGCCAATTTGTTTCTGGCCAGAACAAATTGACAAAACTATTTTAAATAGCTGCAACATAACATACATAAGTAACAAACAACATAATAACAGCATAGATGTAAAGCAAGAAAGGCACACACTACATACACAAAGTCTAACCAGGCGTTTTCTTCCTCAAGTAATTCTTATACAAAATCATGTCTGAAACCCAGAACACTCTACACATTTCCCCAGTTTTAGTTTAGAGATAAGGAAAGATTGGCCTGGCCCACTAGCATCCCTCTTTGTTTGTGAACTTTATAGTCTATACATTTAGAGTGATGTGATAATCAAACACTCTAGAAGTCTAGAATGAAAGAGTATATAAGAGAATTGACAGCAACGTTCCCTCTCAGGAGCGCGCCTGTGCAATTGCGCACTGCTCAAGCGTCCTCTGCGCACGGCAAATCTATGCCATGCACAAAATCAAATAAAAAAATAAGCGCATAACAATTTTCGACACGACACGGACACGACAGAGAAAACCGTTTTCGTCATCATTGTTCAAATATTGTAACGTCTGTCGAGACGCTTTGAGGACATGAATTCCATCCATCACTTTACTGAGCAAAACTCTTTACTGTCGGCCATAAACACATCACCAAAACATTAGTAAAAAAAAATGATATCTAGCAAAACTGGTCATTTTCTGCAGTACAAACCAGACCAAAAGCAACTTTGTTATATCAACAGCAGCCGCTCGCTCTCTCACGTGCGCCAACACTTGCACATATGGCACTTAGCCAGTGATGCGTTTACAGCCACACAAAAAGTCGGACAACTCCAACACCACACATAAAGTGTCATTCCAGGTCGTTACACTATGATTTACCAATCAAATGTGTGCTTATTCTAGTGTCATTTATTAGGAATCTTAATTTATAAATATTAATCATTAAATGCTGTTAGTATATTAAATAAATACTAATAAAAATATATTTTTTACAAACAGGAAGTTGCAGGAATGTACACATGATCCCCTGCTTACATCTCATTGTGCAACATGTGAATGTTTTAATGGGAACTAAATGCAATGTCTGAAAGGGGTACAAACTATTTCCAAAGCAGGACCTCCACCCAGACAAACAATACAAGTACACAGTTCATGAAAAACAATATTTGTTGTTATTGTCATTGTAAGTGGGCCTAAACACTTCTATTAGAAATGGAAATGACTGCTGTCATTTGATTCTAATAATAAGAGAATGTTGTCTGTCTATTTGTGTTGGCCCTGTGATGAGGTGGGGACTTGTCCAGGGTGTACCCTGCCTTCCGCCCGAATGCAGCTGAGATAGGCTCCAGCGACCCCGAAAGGGACAAGCGGTAGAAAATGGATGGATGGATGGAGATGTAAGTTGTTATTTAGTCAGGTTTGGGACAGGTGTGCTGCTGGTGTAGCCACAGTGTGCACGTCTAAAGTTGCTCACATGGACTCCACTCAATGCTCAGGGACTTTTTGCATTTGCTCACACATGAACAATTAGAGGGAACATTGATTGACAGAGTGTGTACCTTCAGCGGTGAATGGTGGTGGAGGTGGAGGTGAAATGGCATCAGAGTCTCTGTCTCTCTTTACTAGCTTCGTCGAAGCATGTTGCTTATGTAGCTTGTTTCAGCAGATCTGAATTGCTGTTTTGGGCAGTAGATGGCATCTTTGATCCAAAGCGCAATTTACATTTAACTAAAATGTTATTTTCTTTGTGCTCGACAAAAGAAAAGTAGTGAAAATATCTCCATGTTAGCAAACTCGACTTCTGGCTCCGCCATGATCAGACACGCCCCCCCCTCGCTCCCCACACTCACACTCAGACACACCCACACAGAGCGCATGTCTCTCTCTCTTCTCCGGCTTGTGATACAAGAAGAATCAGAACGATGACACAGCAGCGCTCCGATAAAACACACTTTATACTACATAAAAAGTAACGTAAACGCATCATGTAGTAACGGTAACTGAGTTACTGAATATAAAAAAATAACGCGTTAGATTACTAGTTACCGCCGAAACTAACGGCGTTACAGTAACGCGTTACTTTGTAACGCGTTAGTCCCAACACTGCTAATAAGCAATCATTCTGAGGTTATTGAGGGAAGACTCTTAGTTAATGGCTTACTGCTTGTATAATGAGGCCATGCAGAATATGGCATTAATAAGTACTTAATAATGACTAATTAAGAGGCAATATGTTACTAATTTGCATGTTAATAAGCAACTAATTAATGGTAGAAAATGTTCCCCAAACTTAAGTGTTACCTAAAGTTTTTGTGATGACAGTTTGACCCTAGAACTGACTATTTCTACATTACTTCCTATGTAAATACTCACATAAATCATTGTGTGTACAATAAAGTTTTTGTGAAAACCACGTCTTGACCCCGGAACTGACTATTTGTACATTACCTCCTATGTAAATACTCACATGAAACATTGTACAATATAACTTTTGTGACGACCACAGTTTGACCCTAGAACAGACTATTTCTACATGACTTCCTATGTAAATGCTCACATAAAACATTGTCTACAGACTATTTATTTCCATGTGGAAAACAAAGAAAATGTCAAAATGGAAAAGTACTTTGGTCAAACAAAGGTGTTATTGGTCACTTTGGAGCTACAACATTATAGTGTCCTATTCAAACTTGTGTTCACAAGTCTGTTAGTGAACAATTATTAAAGACATGTTTTCTAATAAATGCCATACAAATGAAGACGAGCAAACAAAAGGCAGCAGAATGAGGAGATAAAAATAGGAGCGGCAGCGACAGAAGGCCAGCTTCAGTGTGTGATGTAAGCAGAGGAGCTAAAAAGCACCAGTGTGACCTAAATGTCAACTGCTGCGAGCAGAACACACACACACACACACGCACACACACACACACACACACACACCATCAGCAACATTGCTGTGTGATGTAGAAGAATGTGTGTCAGCATAAAACAAGACGAGAGGAAGAGAAGTTTGATATTAAACATGTTGTGGTCACCATATTGGTTATGCATATTCATTTCACTACTAATTTTTTGTTTAGAAAACAAGTTTATTATTACTACATTATTTATTCATGTTTTTTTGATTGGAAAACCCTGCGTATTTCTGTTTTCTGCTCCGAACGCTCTCCCTGACCACCTGAGGGCACCACAGACTGCGGATGCTTTTAAAAAAGGCTTAAAAACCCTTCTTTAAAAAAAAAAAAAAAAAAAAAAAAGCCTTTTAATAGATATATATGCAGACTAGTTCTAGCTATTAGGCTGTTCTAGTTTTTATTTTTATTTATTTTTATTATCTTTTTATTATTATTATTATTTTTAATACACTGTAGCACTTTGAGGTTGTTTGCTCAATGTTAAGTGTTTTTTTTTTTTTTACAAATAAAATCTATTATTATTATTATTAATTTATTCAAGGGATACAATTAACAGTTTAATTAATAGAATGTATAATTATAGACCAGTTTAAAAAGAGATATATGATTTTCAACATATGCAAGAATGAGGGTTTCTAACAATCATGTGATGTCTACGTTGTTACTATTGTTATTATTATTACTATTATTATTATTATTATTACTATTATTATTATTACTATTATTATTATTATAACTATTACTATTATTATTATTGCTACTATTAATATTATTATTATTATTATTACTATTATTATTATTACTATAACTATTACTATTATTATTATTGCTACTATTATTATTATTATTACTATTATTATTATTATTACTATTATTATTTTTTGGGTATTTATTTACGCATCATCAGTTGTTACATCACTTTGTATGTGCCTTTACACCTATAGGTACTGTAGGTATGTTATTATTGTTAATAATCATAAGATATTAAAATAACACCAAAGGGACAAGCGGTAGAAAATGGATGGATGGATGAATCATTGTATAGATTATTAAAGCTCGTGTTGGAGGAATATTTTCCCTCCTTTTGGCAGAATACGAAGGCCTTCGAAATCATTAACTTTGGTTGGGCTAGAAGAGACACAACCTTTGTTATCTCTGCTCTCACGCACATATTATTATTATTATTATTATTAATATTATTAATGTTGTCATAAAGTACCAGCCTGGAGAGAGAGTGAAGAAGGCGACGTCAACTTAACTTTCAGTTTCAATAACCCACAATCCATAGCAACGAGGTTGCAAAAAGCAAACTTTAAGACTGCTTTGACCTTGACATGGCTCAATTCATCCTCTCACACGCTGATGTTGTTATTGTTTGTTTTGTACAACTTCACTCTTAGTCACCTCATCATGTTAGACACCTTCTCGGGCCACTTTAGTGTTGCCAATCAGCCTAGTCCGAGGTGAAAGGGAGCCGGAGAGAACATGCAAACATGCAAACGCCATACAAAAAGCCCCGGAATCGAACCCGACAAGCGCTAACCACTGTGCCATCGTGCTGCCTCCAGCTGACGGTGTTTGACATGTGAAGTCCTGTGTGTGTGGGTGTGTGTCACCTGGCCTGCTGGATGCACTCCACCCACTCGGCACAGTCGGACTCCTCCTCAGTGCGCAGCTCAAGAGGTTTCTGAGCGTCATGGCCGAACACAACCAGGAAGTAGTGCTGCAGAGATACACAGGTCATGTGACAACCAGGAAGTAGTGCTGCAGAGATACACAGGTCATGTAAGTTCAAGTTCAAGTAGCAATGATTGTCACACACACACACACACACACACACACACACACACACACACACACACACACACACACACACACACACCAGGTGTGGCCAAATGATTCTCTGCATTTGACCCATCACCCTTGATCACCCCCTGGGAGGTGAGGGGAGCAGTGAGCAACATCCAATAACATCTTCCTGTACCACATTCACTTCCTGTACCACACCTGACTTCCTGTATCACACCTGACTTCCTGTACCACATTCACTTCCTGTATCACACCTGACTTCCTGTATCACACCTGACTTCCTGTATCACACTTGACTTCCTGTACCACACATTACTTCCTGTACCACACATTACTTCCTGTATCACACATTACTTAATTACTTAATTTTTTTAAACAATTTTAACAATTAACATTTTTTTTAGGGTTAGGGTTAGGGTTAGGGTTAAGATTAGGGTTAGGGTTAGGGTTAGGGTTAGAGTTAAGATAAGGGTTAGGGTTAGGGTTAGGGTAAAAAAAAAATTAAAAAGTTAAAAAAAGTTTAAAAAAAAGTTTTAAAAAAGTGAAAAAAAAGTGAAAAAAAATAAAAAATTTAAAAAAAATTTAAAAATTAATTTTTTTTAAAAAAACTTTAAAAAAAATAAAAATAAATAAATAAATAAATTAAAAAAAATAAATAAAAATTAAAATTTAAAAAAATATTAAAACAAATTAAAACAAATTTAAAAAAATTAAAACAAATTTAAAAAAATTAAAACAAATTTAAAAAAATTAAAAATTTTACAAAAATTAAAAAAAAAATTAAAAAACCTTTTAAAAAATTAAAAAATTAAAAAAAAATGTATTAAGTTAAAACATGATTTTCAAGGTAAAAAATGATTTTCAAGGTAAAAAAAATTTTTCAAGGTAAAATTTTTTTTTCAAGGTAAAAAATGATTTTCAAGGTACAAAAACAATTTTCAAGGTAAAATTTTTTTTTCAAGGTAAAATTTTTTTTCAAGGTAAAAAATGATATTCAAGGTACAAAAAAATTTTCAAGGTAAACAATTTTTTTCAAGGTAAAAAATGATTTTCAAGGTACAAAAAAATTTTCAAGGTAACATTTTTTTTTCAAGGTAACATTTTTTTTTCAAGGTAAAAAAATTTTTTCAAGGTAAAAAATGATTTTCAAGGTACAAAAAAAATTTCAAGGTAACATTTTTTTTTCAAGGTAAAAAATTATTTTCAAATTTTTTTAATTTTTAAAATATGTTTTTAAATTTTTTTAATTTGTAAAATTTTTTAAACTTTTTTTTAATTTTTTTAATTTTTTAAAACAATTTAAAACAATTTAAAACAATTTAAAACAATTTAAAACAATTTAAAACAATTTAAAACAATTTTAAATTTTTTAAATTTTTTTAAACAATTTTAACAATTAACATTTTTTTTAGGGTTAGGGTTAGGGTTAGGGTTAAGATTAGGGTTAGGGTTAGGGTTAGGGTAATTTTTTTTTTTTAAAGTTCAAAAAAGTTAAAAAAAAAAGTTTAAAAAGTTAATTTAAAAAAAATTAAAAAATATTTTTAAAAAAATTAAAAAATTTAAAAAAAAAATTAAACATTTTTAAAAAAATTAAAAATTTAAAAATAATTGAATTTTTTACAAAAATTTTAAAAAAAATTAAATTTTTTACAAACATTTTTAAAAAAATTAAATTTTTTACAAAAATTAAATTTTTTACAAAAATTAAATTTTTTACAAAAATTACAAAAAAACTTAAAAAAAATTAAAAAAAAATTTAAAAAAATTAAAAAAAATTAAAAAAAATTAAAAAATAAAAAATAAAATTTAAAAAAATTTAAAAAAAAATTAAAAATTTAAAAAATTTTAACAAAATTTAAAAATTAAAAAAAAAAATTTAAGTTAAAACATGATTTTCAAGGTAAAAAATTATTTTCAAGGTAAAAAAAAAGTTTCAAGGTAAAATTTTTTTTTCAAGGTAAAAAATGATTTTCAAGGTACAAAAAAAATTTCCAGGTACAATTTTTTTTTCAAGGTAAAATTTTTTTTTCAAGGTAAAAAATGATTTTCAAGGTACAAAAAAATTTTCAAGGTAAAATTTTTTTTTCAAGGTAAAATTTTGTTTTCAAGGTAAAACATGATTTTCAAGGTACAAAAAAATTTTCAAGGTAAAATTTTTTTTTCAAGGTAAAAATTGTTTTTCAAGGTAAAATATTTTTTTCAAGGTAAAAAATGATTTTCAAGGTACAAAAAAATTTTCAAGGTAAAATTTTTTTTTCAAGGTAAAAAATGATTTTCAAGGTACAAAAAAATTTTCAAGGCAAAATTTTTTTTTCAAGGTAAAAAAATGATTTTTTCAAGGTAAAAAATTATTTTCAAGGTACAAAAAAATTTTCAAGGTAACATTTTTTTTTCAAGGTACAATTTTTTTATCAAGGTAAAAAATGATTTTCAAGGTACAAAAAAATTTTCAAGGTAAAATTTTTTTTTCAAGGTAAAAAAAATTTTTCAAGGTAAAAAATGATTTTCAAGGTACAAAAAAATTTTCAAGGTAAAATTTTTTTTTCAAGGTAAAAATTTTTTTTCAAGGTAAAAAATGATTTTCAAGGTACAAAAAAATTTTCAAGGTAACATTTTTTTTTCAAGGTAAAAAATGATTTTCAATTTTTTTAAATTTTAAAAAAATGTTTTTAAATTTTTTTATTTTTTGAATTTTTTTTAATTTGTAAAATTTTTTAAACTTTTTTTAAATTTTTTTAATTTTTTAAAACAATTTCAAACAATTTTAAATGTTTTTAATTTTTTTCAACAATTTTAACAATTAACATTTTTTTTAGGGTTAGGGTTAGGGTTAGGGTTAGGGTTAAGATTAGGGTTAGGGTTAGGGTTAGGGTTAGGGTTAGAGTTAGGGTTAAGATTAGGGTTAGGGTAAGGGTAAAAAAAAATTTAAAAAGTTAAAAAAAGTTTTTAAAAAGTTAAAAAAAGTTAAAAAAAAGTTAAAAAAAAGTTTTAAAAAAGTTAAAAAAAAGTTTTAAAAAAAGTTAAAAAAGTTAAAAAAAAAGTTACAAAAAGTAAAAAAACAAAAACAAAAAAAAACAAAAAAAATGTTTTAAGTTAAAACATGATTTTCAAGGTAAAAAATGATTTTCAAGGTACAAAAACATTTTCAAGGTACACACCTGATTTCCTCTATCACATTCACTTCCTGTATCACACCTGACTTCTTGTATCACACCTGACTTCCTGTACTACACCTGACTTCCTGTATTACACAATCACTTCCAGTACCACACCTGACTTCCTATATCACTCCTGACTTCCTGTATCACACAATCACTTCCTGTACCACACCTGACTTCCTGTAACACAATCACTTCCTGTACCACACCTGACTTCCTATATCACTCCTGACTTCCTGTACCACAATCACTTCCTGTATCACACCTGACTTCCTGTATCACACCTGACTTCCTGTACCACACCTGACTTCCTGTACCACACCTGACTTCCTGTATCACACCTGACTTCCTGTATCACAATTACTTCCTGTATCACACCTGACTTCCTGTACCACATTCACTTCCTGTATCACACCTGACTTCCTGTACCACACCTGACTTCCTGTATCACACCTGACTTCCTGTATCACACCTGACTTCCTGTACCACATTCACTTCCTGTATCACACCTGACTTCCTGTACCACACATTACTTCCTGTATCACACCTGACTTCCTGTATCACCCTTGACTTCCTGTACCACACATTACTTCCTGTACCACACATTACTTCCTGTATCACACATTACTTCCTGTACCACACATTACTTCCTGTATCACACATTACTTCCTGTACCACACATTACTTCCTGTACCACACATTACTTTCTGTATCACACATTACTTCCTGTATCACACCTGACTTCCTGTACCACACATTACTTCCTGTATCACACCTGACTTCCTGTACCACACATTACTTCCTGTATCACACCTGACTTCCTGTACCACACATTACTTCCTGTACCACATTCACTTCCTGTATCACACCTGACTTCCTGTATCACACCTGACTTCCTGTACCACATTCACGTCATGTATCACACCTGACTTCCTGTACCACAACTGACTTCCTGTATCACACCTGACTTCCTGTATCACACCTGACTTCCTGTACCACATTCACTTCTGGTATCACACCTGACTTCCTGTATCACAGCTGACTTCCTGTATCACACCTGGCTTCCTGTATCACACCTGACTTCCTGTACCACACATTGCTTCCTGTATCACACATTACTTCCTGTATCACACCTGACTTCCTGTACCACACATTACTTCCTGTACCACATTCACTTCCTGTATCACACCTGACTTCCTGTACCACATTCACGTCATGTATCACACCTGACTTCCTGTATCACAACTGACTTCCTGTATCACACCTGACTTCCTGTATCACAGCTGACTTCCTGTATCACACCTGTCTTCCTGTATCACACCTGACTTCCTGTATCACACCTGACTTCCTGTATCACACCTGACTTCCTGTACCACATTCACGTCATGTATCACACCTGACTTCCTGTACCACAACTGACTTCCTGTATCACACCTGACTTCCTGTATCACACCTGACTTCCTGTACCACATTCACTTCTGGTATCACACCTGACTTCCTGTATCACAGCTGACTTCCTGTATCACACCTGGCTTCCTGTATCACACCTGACTTCCTGTACCACACATTGCTTCCTGTATCACACATTACTTCCTGTATCACACCTGACTTCCTGTACCACACATTACTTCCTGTACCACATTCACTTCCTGTATCACACCTGACTTCCTGTACCACATTCACGTCATGTATCACACCTGACTTCCTGTATCACAACTGACTTCCTGTATCACACCTGACTTCCTGTATCACAGCTGACTTCCTGTATCACACCTGTCTTCCTGTATCACACCTGACTTCCTGTATCACACCTGACTTCCTGTACCACACATTGCTTCCTGTATCACACATTACTTCCTGTATCACACCTGACTTCCTGTACCACACATTGCTTCCTGTATCACACATTACTTCCTGTATCACACCTGACTTCCTGTACCACACATTACTTCCTGTACCACATTCACTTCCTGTATCACACCTGACTTCCTGTATCACACCTGACTTCCTGTATCACAGCTGACTTCCTGTATCACACCTGACTTCCTGTATCACACCTGACTTCCTGTACCACATTCACTTCTGGTATCACACCTGACTTCCTGTATCACACCTGACTTCCTGTACCACACATTACTTCCTGTATCACACCTGACTTCCTGTACCACACATTACTTCCTGTACCACATTCACTTCCTGTATCACACCTGACTTCCTGTATCACACCTGACTTCCTGTATCACACCTGACTTCCTGTACCACATTCACTTCTGGTATCACACCTGACTTCCTGTACCACACATTACTTCCTGTACCACACATTATTTCCTGTACCACACATTACTTCCTGTACCACACATTACTTCCTGTACAACACATTCCTTCCTGTATCACACATTCCTTCCTGTATCACACCTGACTTCCTGTATCACACCTGACTTCCTGTATCACACCTGACTTCCTGTATCACAGCTGACTTCCTGTATCACACCTGACTTCCTGTACCACATTCACGTCATGTATCACACCTGACTTCCTGTACCACAACTGACTTCCTGTATCACACCTGACTTCCTGTATCACACCTGACTTCCTGTACCACATTCACTTCTGGTATCACACCTGACTTCCTGTATCACAGCTGACTTCCTGTATCACACCTGGCTTCCTGTATCACACCTGACTTCCTGTACCACACATTGCTTCCTGTATCACACATTACTTCCTGTATCACACCTGACTTCCTGTACCACACATTACTTCCTGTACCACATTCACTTCCTGTATCACACCTGACTTCCTGTACCACATTCACGTCATGTATCACACCTGACTTCCTGTATCACAACTGACTTCCTGTATCACACCTGACTTCCTGTATCACAGCTGACTTCCTGTATCACACCTGTCTTCCTGTATCACACCTGACTTCCTGTATCACACCTGACTTCCTGTATCACACCTGACTTCCTGTACCACAACTGACTTCCTGTATCACACCTGGCTTCCTGTATCACACCTGACTTCCTGTACCACACATTGCTTCCTGTATCACACATTACTTCCTGTATCACACCTGACTTCCTGTACCACACATTACTTCCTGTACCACATTCACTTCCTGTATCACACCTGACTTCCTGTACCACATTCACGTCATGTATCACACCTGACTTCCTGTATCACCACTGACTTCCTGTATCACACCTGACTTCCTGTATCACAGCTGACTTCCTGTATCACACCTGTCTTCCTGTATCACACCTGACTTCCTGTATCACACCTGACTTCCTGTACCACACATTGCTTCCTGTATCACACATTACTTCCTGTATCACACCTGACTTCCTGTACCACACATTGCTTCCTGTATCACACATTACTTCCTGTATCACACCTGACTTCCTGTACCACACATTACTTCCTGTACCACATTCACTTCCTGTATCACACCTGACTTCCTGTATCACACCTGACTTCCTGTATCACACCTGACTTCCTGTATCACACCTGACTTCCTGTACCACATTCACTTCTGGTATCACACCTGACTTCCTGTATCACACCTGACTTCCTGTACCACACATTACTTCCTGTATCACACCTGACTTCCTGTACCACACATTACTTCCTGTACCACATTCACTTCCTGTATCACACCTGACTTCCTGTATCACACCTGACTTCCTGTATCACACCTGACTTCCTGTACCACATTCACTTCTGGTATCACACCTGACTTCCTGTACCACACATTACTTCCTGTACCACACATTATTTCCTGTACCACACATTACTTCCTGTACCACACATTACTTCCTGTACAACACATTCCTTCCTGTATCACACATTCCTTCCTGTATCACACCTGACTTCCTGTATCACACCTGACTTCCTGTATCACACCTGACTTCCTGTATCACAGCTGACTTCCTGTATCACACCTGACTTCCTGTATCACACCTGACTTCCTGTACCACATTCACTTCTGGTATCACACCTGACTTCCTGTATCACACCTGACTTCCTGTATCACACCTGACTTCCTGTACCACACATTACTTCCTGTATCACACCTGACTTCCTGTACCACACATTACTTCCTGTACCACATTCACTTCCTGTATCACACCTGACTTCCTGTATCACACCTGACTTCCTGTATCACACCTGACTTCCTGTACCACATTCACTTCTGGTATCACACCTGACTTCCTGTATCACACCTGACTTCCTGTACCACATTCACTTCTGGTATCACACCTGACTTCCTGTATCACACCTGACTTCCTGTACCACACATTACTTCCTGTATCACACCTGACTTCCTGTACCACACATTACTTCCTGTACCACATTCACTTCCTGTATCACACCTGACTTCCTGTATCACACCTGACTTCCTGTGTCACACCTGACTTCCTGTATCACAGCTGACTTCCTGTATCACACCTGACTTCCTGTATCACACCTGACTTCCTGTACCACATTCACTTCTGGTATCACACCTGACTTCCTGTATCACACCTGACTTCCTGTACCACACATTACTTCCTGTACCACACATTACTTCCTGTATCACACCTGACTTCCTGTACCACACATTACTTCCTGTACCACATTCACTTCCTGTATCACACCTGACTTCCTGTATCACACCTGACTTCCTGTATCACACCTGACTTCCTGTACCACATTCACTTCTGGTATCACATCTGACTTCCTGTACCACACATTACTTCCTGTACCACACATTACTTCCTGTACCACACATTCCTTCCTGTATCACACATTCCTTCCTGTATCACACCTGACTTCCTGTACCACACATTATTTCCTGTACCACACATTACTTCCTGCATCACACCTGCCTTCCTGTACCACATGCATTTCCTGTATCACACCTGACTTCCTGTACCACACATTACTTCCTGTATCACACCTGACTTCCTGTACCACACATTACTTCCTGTATCACACATTACTTCCTGTATCACACCTGACTTCCTGTACCACACATTACTTCCTGTACCACATTCACTTCTGGTATCCCACCTGACTTCCTGTACCACATTCCCTTCCTGTATCACACCTGACTTCCTGTATCACACCTGATTTCCTGTATCACACCTGACTTCCTGTACCACACATTACTTCCTGTATCACACATTATTTCCTGTATCACACCTGACTTCCTGTACGACACATTACTTCCTGTACCACATTCACTTCCTGTATCACACCTGACTTCCTGTATCACACCTGAATTCCTTTACCACATTCACTTCTGGTATCCCACCTGACTTCCTGTACCACATTCCCTTCCTGTATCACACCTGACTTCCTGTATCACACCTGACTTCCTGTACCACATTCCCTTCCTGTATCACACCTGACTTCCTTTACCACATTCACTTCTGGTATCCCACCTGACTTCCTGTACCACACCTGACACACCTGACTTCCTGTATCACACCTGACTTCCTGTACCACATTCTCTTCCTGTATCACACCTGACTTCCTGTACCACATTCCCTTCCTGTATCACACCTGACTTCCTGTATCACACCTGACTTCCTGTACCACATTCTCTTCCTGTATCACACCTGACTTCCTGTACCACATTCCCTTCCTGTATCACACCTGACTTCCTGTATCACACCTGATTTTCTGTATCACATTCACTTCCTGTATCACACCTGACTTCCTGTATCACGCCTGACTTCCTGTATCACACCTGACTTCCTGTATCACACCTGACTTCCTGTATCACATTCACTTCTGGTATCACACCTGACTTCCTGTACCACACATTACTTCCTGTACCACACATTACTTCCTGTACAACACATTCCTTCCTGTATCACACATTCCTTCCTGTATCACACCTGACTTCCTGTACCACACATTATTTCCTGTACCACACATTACTTCCTGCATCACACCTGCCTTCCTGTACCACATGCATTTCCTGTATCACACCTGACTTCCTGTACCACACATTACTTCCTGTATCACACCTGACTTCCTGTACCACACATTACTTCCTGTATCACACATTACTTCCTGTATCACACCTGACTTCCTGTACCACACATTACTTCCTGTACCACATTCACTTCTGGTATCCCACCTGACTTCCTGTACCACATTCCCTTCCTGTATCACACCTGACTTCCTGTATCACACCTGATTTCCTGTATCACACCTGACTTCCTGTACCACACCTGACTTCCTGTACCACACATTACTTCCTGTATCACACATTATTTCCTGTATCACACCTGACTTCCTGTACGACACATTACTTCCTGTACCACATTCACTTCCTGTATCACACCTGACTTCCTGTATCACACCTGAATTCCTTTACCACATTCACTTCTGGTATCCCACCTGACTTCCTGTACCACACCTGACTTCCTGTACCACATTCCCTTCCTGTATCACACCTGACTTCCTGTATCACAACTGACTTCCTGTACCACATTCCCTTCCTGTATCACACCTGACTTCCTGTATCACACCTGACTTCCTTTACCACATTCACTTCTGGTATCCCACCTGACTTCCTGTACCACACCTGACACACCTGACTTCCTGTATCACACCTGACTTCCTGTACCACATTCTTTTCCTGTATCACACCTGACTTCCTGTACCACATCCCCTTCCTGTATCACACCTGACTTCCTGTATCACACCTGATTTCCTGTATCACATTCACTTCCTGTATCACACCTGACTTCCTGTATCACGCCTGACTTCCTGTACTACACCTGACTTCCTGTATTACACAATCACTTCCAGTACCACACCTGACTTCCTATATCACTCCTGACTTCCTGTATCACACAATCACTTCCTGTATCACACCTGACTTCCTGTAACACAATCACTTCCTGTACCACACCTGACTTCCTATATCACTCCTGACTTCCTGTACCACAATCACTTCCTGTACCACACCTGACTTCCTGTAACACAATCACTTCCTGTACCACACCTGACTTCCTATATCACTCCTGACTTCCTGCACCACAGTCACTTCCTGCATCGCACCTGACTTCACACAATCACTTCCTGTATCACAGCTGACTTCCTGATGGACATGATTGAAGGTGCAAGAGTGCTAACAGCGGTTGTTGTCGTGCTCACGCCGCCGTGTCCAAACGCGTTAGGATCCACGAAGGCCGCGTGTTCGATTCCCCGCAGCACCTGATCGTGTCAGTCACATGACTTCTTGTGACAGCTTCTCAGACGCTCGCAGCGAAGTGACAACCATGTTGACAAAGTGGCAACACGCATACGCCTATCTCAGCTACAATCGGGCGGAAGGCGGGGTACACCCTGGACAAGTCGCCACCTCATCACAGGGCCAACACAGATAGACAGACAACATTCACACACTAGGGACCATTTAGTGTTGCCAATCAACCTATCCCCAGGTGCATGTCTTTGGAGGTGGGAGGGGCCTATCCCCAGGTGCATGTCTTTGGAGGTGGGAGGGGCCTATCCCCAGGTGCATGTCTTTGGAGGTGGGAGGGGCCTATCCCCAGGTGCATGTCTTTGGAGGTGGGAGGAAGCCGGAGTACCCGGAGGGAACCCACGCAGTCACGGGGAGAACATGCAAACTCCACACAGAAAGATCCCGACTCACGACTACTCAGGACCTTCATATTGTGAGGCAGACGCACTAACCCCTCTACCACCGTGCTGCCCTATAGCAAATGTCCAACTTTGCAACACTTTGCAACACTTTCAGGCATGTTGTGTGCATGACGACAGTCAAATAATCAGGAGACACTTGCTAGCGTGTGCCAGCATCAGACCAGCAGGAGGCTTAAAGGCTTGTTCGTGTGTGTGTGTGTGTGTGTGTGTGTGTGTGTGTGTGTGTGGTGCTTACATAACCAACAAGGCTTGTACAGCTCCTTTGCTGCGCTAATGCGGCTTCCCTGGCAGCCGGCTGGATTTAAGCTGGAGGACAACAATGACACACACACACACACACACACACGCGCACATACGCACACACACACAGTGTGTACAGGCCACGCCCCTTTTCTAAGCTGAGGTCTGGAAACAAGTCACATGACACTAATGAGTCTGTAACAACAACAACAACAACTTGGGAGCGGCTCCATACGGACACCACAAACAGGAAGTGAACGTTAGAAGAGCTTCCGGTCCTCTGGGAGGTCAGAGGTCACTACTTTAGTCTCTAAGTAGTGCTTTCGCGTCAACTACAACGTGACGTCACTTCCTTTCCACGCCCCTGTATAAAGTCCCAAACATAAACAGCGGATGACGTCACGGGGACCCACCTGCTGCTTGTCGGGAGTTTCTCTGCTGCTCAGTGACGTCACCTTGGTGGCGGGGGCGCGCTCGCACGTGCAGCCCTCCAGCAGGTACATGCCCGAGGGTCGCGCGCTCTGCTCGCCCTCGAAGTAGAAGAGAACGTTCTGGTAGAGCGCGAAGAACTTGTCGGTCCAGCGGCTGTTCTCCGCGCTCTTCTTGCTCAGGAAGCCGCGCTTGGCGCCCTCCTTCCGCGCCACCAGCGACAGGTGGAGCGCGTGGCCCTCGTTGTAGCGCACGCTCTTCTGCATGTCCACGGGGATGCGTCCCGGCGCGGGCTCCTGCGCGCGTCACAGCGCGCGCGCTCCGGCTAGGCTATAGGGGCAGAGGCGCGCCGCGGTGACGGCGCGTCATGGCTCCGTTCGCGGGTAAACTAATCCGGGGTTTTTGGCGCGGGACAGAAAGTTTCCCGCGTCGCTGCGTGGGCATCACGCTCGCGCGCGAAGCGAACTTGGGTCTTCCCTAAAACGGAGGGCGATGAGGATGAGGATGAGGATGAGGATGACACAAAGACGCCAATGATGTTCGCGGACTGGCGGCGGCGTGGAGCGCTAATCGGCTTTCAAGTCCACTTAAAGGCACAGCAGCACGCGTGGGCGCGTGCCAAGGAGGAGGAGGAGGACAGGTGAGGACGGGCGCGCAATCAAAGGCGGGCTGCGGTATCATGGTCCACCCATCCATCCATTTTCTACCGTTTGTCCTTCTCGGAGGCGGAGCCTATCCCAACTGTTTTATTTCAGACTCTTTGTATGCAGCTTCTTTTGTTTCTTTATTACATACTTGCCAACCCTCCCGAATTTTCCGGGAGACTCCCGAAATTCAGCGCCTCTCCCAAAAAAGGCGCTGAATATATTCTCCCGAAAATCTCCCGGTTTTCAGCCGGAGCTGGAAGCCACGCCCCCTCCAGCTCCATGCGGACCTGAGTGAGGACAGCCTTTTTTCACGACGGGAGGACAACAGGGTGACAAGAACTAAATCATCCAGACTAGAGATAAATTGTATTATTATGTTTATTTTACCTAAAAATAAATATATTTATTAATTAAAAACAAAACAAAAAACTAAATACATTTGTACTATATTTTGCTAAAAACATCAAAATTAATTGTATTTTTATTTGTATTTTTTCGTGACTCCTTATTACATCCAGCCATAGAATTATACATTTAAATGAACGTATTTCAAATAATTGATTTTAAATGATCATAATAATTCATTTAAAATGACCATATTTAATTATTAAAATAATTGCTTGTTTATCAACAACTTTAGCATTTTATTCATTACATTTTGAAGCTCTCAGAAGCCAAGTTATGTTATATTCCTTAATATTTATTTATGCAAGTTTGAAGTATCAATCATCTAAACACAGTTTTGTTTACATATTTTCAGGATGTAGATATCTATATATCTATATATCTATATATATATATATAATATGTATGAAATACTTGACTTGGTGACTAGCTGTCAATATACTCCTCCCCTCTTAACCACGCCCCCAACCACGCCCCCACGCCCGAAATCGGAGGTCTCAAGCTTTATTACAAAAACTTTTTTTTGACACTGAATTTTTAGCATTCAAAATGTGTAAAATGAATGTTTTTTGCATCAAATTATGCTGACAATGTTTATAAAATGCATCCATCCATCCATCCATCTTCTTCCGCTTATCCGAGGTCGGGTCGCGGGGGCAGCAGCCTAAGCAGGGAAGCCCAGACTTCCCTCTCCCCAGCCACTTGGTCCAGCTCCTCCCGTGGGATCCCGAGGCGTTCCCAGGCCAGCCGGGAGACATAGTCTTCCCAACGTGTCCTGGGTCTTCCCCGTGGCCTCCTGCCAGTCCAGCCATCCATCCATCCATTTACTACCGTTTGTCCTTTTCGGTGGCGGAGCCTATCCCAGCCATCAAACTGTTTTATTTCAGACTATTTGTATGCAGCTTCTTTTGTTTCTTTATTACAAAAACTTTTTTTTGACACTGAATTTTTGTAATTTTTTTAGTGTTCAAAATTTGTAAAATGAATGTTGTTTTTTTTACATCAAATTATGCTGACAATGTTTATAAAATCAGTTTGTCAAAAGTGTAAAAGTGTGTCGCTTTTTTTGACGCAACAAATATTTCTGCACTGATTTTTTTTGACACTGAATTTTTGTAATTTTTTAGTGTTCAAAATTTGTAAAATTAATGGGGGTTTTTTTTACATCAAATTATGCTGACAATGTTTATAAAATCAGTTTGTCAAAAGTGTAAAAGTGTGTCGCTTTTTTTGACGCAACAAATATTTCTGCACTGATTTTTTTTTACACTGAATTTTTGTAATTTTTTAGTGTTCAAAATTTGTAAAATTAATGTTTTTTTGTTTTTTTTACATCAAATTATGCTGAAAATGTTTATAAAATCAGTTTGTCAAAATGTGTAAAAGTGTGTCGCTTTTTTTGACGCAACAAATATTTCTGCACTGATTTTTTTTTACACTGAATTTTTGTAATTTTTTAGTGTTCAAAATTTGTAAAATGAATGGTTGTTTTTTTTACATCAAATTATGCTGACAATGTTTATAAAATCAGTTTGTCAAAATGTGTAAAAGTGTGTCGCTTTTTTTGACGCAACAAATATTTCTGCACTGATTTTTTTTTTACGCAATTTTTTCTCATACACTTTTATTTCCATAAACTGTATGTAACATCAATTGATGTAAAAAAAAAAAAATATGTAAACGTAAATGATCCAATGGAATGATCAAACTAAATTCAACTAAAATTATACGATTTGGTCAACATAATTTGATGTACAAAAATTCAAACAATTCGATAAATTGAGTGTTGAAAAAGTTTTGTTAATAAAGACACACTTTATGGTAACCGACACATTCATGCGTCTTTATTACGAAAGCTTTTTTTTTTTAAATAATTTCATTTATTTACCGGAAGAGGGCAGAAAGTAGGGTTGTAGTTCACTTTTACGACACTGGAGGGGGCTTTGAACGCATCGTTGCATCAGCATTCTCTGAAGGTTATGTGAACATCATACTTGCCAACCCTCCCAGATTTTCCGGGAGACTCCCGAAATACAGCGCCTCTCCCGAAAATTTCCCGAAATTCAGGCGGAGCTGGAGGCCACGCCCCCTCCAGCTCCATGCGGACCCGAGTGACGTGTTGACAGCCTGTTCACACGTCCGCTTTCTCACAATTTAAACAGCTAATGATGGAGGGCGAGTTCTTGGTTTCTTATGTGGGTTTATTGTTGGGCAGTTTCATTAACGTCCTCCCAGCGCGGTAACAACACACAACAACAGCAGTCAAGTTTTCGTCTACCGTAAAGCAGTTCGTCTGTCGTAAACAGCAATGTTGTGACACTTTTAAACAGGACAATACTGCCATCTACTGTACATGCATATGTGACCCACCCATAATGTGTCACATTTTTGTGTTGATTTATTTATTTTATTTTGTGGTTTGAATTCGGTTTTGGAGCTGTCATTACACATTTATCAGTATTCACATTGGTCAGTAGGGGACAGTAGGGCGTTTGTTCCCAATTGAATGCTATCACCTGCAGACCGGAAGTGTCTTGTCATTCTGATGAGCGCGACCAGTCTGTGAACAATTGAAACGTCCTGTGTGCTTTTTCCTCCTGTATAACAGGTTAGTTTTGGTGAATCAACTCACTGAATAATATCCATGTGATCTTTATAAGTTTAAGTACACATTCTGATGGTGGAGCCTAACTCTAAAGTGTTTGTGAGTTGTAGTTTGTATTTGTGAATGAATCCAGTGCACAGCTGCAGTAATCAATACAAAATGGCGACGTGAGTGCGCAATGTTTATATAGGAACTTCTGATCCTAATTCAGACTCCCAAATTAGAGCTCCCGTTTTCTTATTGATTTTATAATGTATATTTGTATAATGTGTGTGTTCTGAAATAGTGACAGAGAATAGAACAAGGATGGACAATTCAACCCTTAACTCAACAATGAGTAGACGAGTGTTATGTGTGTGTATATGTGTAAATAAATGAACACTGAAATTCAAGTATTTCTTTTATTTATTTATATATATATATATATATATATATATATATATGTAATAATATATATATATATATATATATATATGTATGTGTGGGGAAAAAAATCACAAGACTATTTCATCTCTACAGGCCTGTTTCATGAGGGGGGTACCCTCAATCGTCAGGAGAGGGTACCCCCCTCATGAAACAGGCCTGTAGAGATGAAATAGTCTTGTGATTTTTTTTCCCCACACATACATATATTGCGCTCTACTACGGTATCGAGCACTATTTTTTGGATAACCTTATTAAGACATATATATATATATATATATATATATATATATATATATATATATATATATATATATACCGGTATATATATATATATACCGGTATATATATATATATATATATATATATATATATATATATATATATATATATATATAGCTAGAATTCACTGAAAGTCACGTCTTCAACTCAAACTACAAATCTTACTTGGACAATCTCTCATTTCTCCTACACTCACCTGAACGCATCATTGCTGTCCTGAAGTGATTGCTAATCCAAATTAAAGCAGTCATAGTCGTCACTACAATGATTTGATTTAGGAAAAAAAAATCAGTTCACCAAATTTAAACACAAAAAAATCCGATACATAAATTCAGTGTCAAAAAGTTTCCATAATAAAGACACTAATTAATATGGAGGTTAATTTGGGTCTTTTTTTACAAAAGCTTTTTTAATGCAGAAAAATTCAGTGCAGAAACTTTTGTTGAAGCAACCAATATTTATGCACAGTTTTAATTTATTTATTTACACATAATTTACACTACATTTTATAACAGTGTTTTAACTGCATTTTAACCAATTTCTTTTTTCAATCAAATGAACAGTATAATTTGATGTAGGAAAAAAAAATAATTTCACAAAATTTAAACAAAAAAATCAGATACATAAATTATTTCGGAAAAAGAGACACTAATTAATATGGAAGTTGATTTTGGTATTTTTTACAAAAGCTTTTTTAATTCAGAAAAATTCAGTGCAGAAACTTTTGTTGAAGCAACCAATATTTATGCACCATTTTTATTAAAACAATTAATTTACACTAAATTTTTACAAGTGTTTTAACTAACTGCATTTCAACCAATTTCTTTATTCAATCAAATTAACAGTATAGTTTGATGTAGGAAAAAAAATCATTTCACAAAATTTAAACAAAAAAATCAGATTACATAAATTCAGTGTCAAAAAAAGCTTTCGTAATAAAGACACTAATTCATATGGAGGTTAATTTGGGTCTTTTTTTACAAAAGCTTTTGTAATGCAGAAAAATTCCGTACAGAAACTTTTGTTGAAGCAACCAATATTTATGCACTGTTTTTTGTTGTTTTTTTTACACAATTAATCTACACTTAATTTTAAAACATTGTTTTAACTAACTGCATATTTAACCATTTTTTTTATTCAAATTATCAGCATAATTCAGTTGACAAAATTAAAAAAAAAATGTATTTGAATTTTGTGAAATGACTTTTTTTAACATCAAACTATTTTAATAATTTTATTAGTAACATTGTTTTTAAATACAAACAATATTAATCATTAAAGCTGCGAGCCTCGCCCTCCTAACTCCTAACGGGGTTCACGCATGACGTCATGTCACTGAAAGGTTTTATACTTAATTTTTAAACAAAACAAAACATTTTTATTCAATGAAATTCCATATTGGTCAACGATGAACTTAAAAAAATGGAACTGGAAAAGCATCAGTGGACACTTCATTAGGTACACCATCAGCTATTTGCCTTTACGACAATAAAAACCCTTGATAAAATGACAATAATGATAACTGTCAAAGTCAACATTGGAGGTGGTGTCCCTAATCAAGTGTCCACTGCGTGATGCTTTTTTTCTGAAACTCTTCCAGCCTGGGAGGACAAGCAGATGTTGCAGTGTGTGTGTGTAAACAGATGTTATGTGTGTGTGTGTGTGTGTGTGTGTGTGTCTATTCTTGTATTTCTAGCCTTCTTGAGACACGAAGAAGGAAAAGTATCTTCCATATGAGGAGGTGTGAACAAGTGATGACATAAATCAATACCATTGCATCTAATAGACAATGTCTCATTTGCACCCCTGCTGGTGACATCTATCAACATGAGGGTGTAAAAGTGCTCCCCCTCTGGTCAACATATGAAATAACAAGTGTGTGTAAGAAATTGAAATGCGCCCCCTTTGGCCAAAATGTATTTAAAAAAAATAAATAAATATGTATATAAATACTGTAATAACTTGAAGTAAATAATGAAAATTAAAATCCAATTAAAAAAAAAAAAAAAAAAAAAATTATAATAATTAACTAAAAGCTTACCTTTTTTTATATTTGCATAGTATGTATATATTATTAATGTTGTAAATACACATCTTTATATATCTAGAAAGGGTGGTCCTAAAGAGGTAGGCATTTTTCCCAGGTCTCAAGAAGGTAAGAAATACAAGAATGTGTGTGTGTGTGTAACTTCTGACCTTGTAGTGTTGATTGGAGGGAGTAAGTAATATTCATGAGCAGCCTGCTCTGACTTTAAGGGGCGTGTCTTTGGGGGAAGAGCATGTCAATCATCATCCTTGAAGTTATTTCAGGGTCACATGGGCTGCAGGTAGGACAAAAACCACTAGGAGGTCCTCGGTGTCCTATACTGTGGACTGAGGCACAGGAAGTAAACAAAGCAACAACGTATTGTTGTACGGTCAAGTCTTAGCGGGATTACAACCGAGGTCGCCGTCTCACATTAGGATCATCAAGGGGGCGGGGCTATCCCCCTGAAGTTGAAGCAGAGGTCAAGGAGGCTAAATCCTCATGAAAGTATTCATGATAAAAAAGGAATTATCCAGCGTGACTGACAGATGCTGCCACCTGGCTGTGGAGCCATGAGCTGCGGATGAGCTGGCCAAGTTTCCATGGCAACAGGAAAAGTGATGGAGAAGTTTAAAGAGGTGCTCACTTTGTTATGTTTTAAGTGGAAAAAGAAGTGAACCTTCCAAGCTTAAGTTTGGCACGTGAAAAATAGATCAGTGTATTCAAAATAAACAGAAGTTCTAACGATTAATTTCAGGTTGAATATAATTCCAAGTGTTATATTTCAGCTTCTGTTTTATCAAATTAAAATCCGAATTTTTTTTTTTTTTTTTTTCAATTTTAGAAAATTATTTTTTCAAATGTTTTTTTTTTCAAATAAAGTTACATAATTAATTTTGTGTTTTTAATTTCATGCTGTGCCTCACTTGGTTTTATACATCTAATCACATGATAGTGGACCCCCTATTCTGTCAGGAGGCCACGCCCCTCTCAGTTTATGACACGCCCCCACACTCTGAAAACTCAAATATAGAATGAATAAAAGTGAAAAATTTAAATATATATTTTTTTTAAATTCCCAGTGATGTTTACATTCAACCTGAAAAATTGTGTGCACCTATTTTATATTTATTTTAAAATTCAACATCAATACTTTATTTTGTGGGTTTTTTAAAAATACAATTTCTGTAAAAAAATGTTTTACTAGTATTTAAAAAAATTAATAAATATGTATATAAATACTGTAATAACGAAGTAAATAATGAAAATTAAAAACCAATTTAAAAAAAATAAATTATAATAATTAACTAAAAGCTTACCTTTTTTTTTTCAATTTTAGAAAATTATTTTTTCTAATGTTTTTTTTTTTTCCAAATAAAGTTACATAATTAATTTTGTGTTTTTAATTTCATGCTGTGCCTCGCTTGGTTTTATACATCTAATCACATGATAGTGGACCCCCTATTCTGTCAGGAGGCCACGCCCCTCAGTTTATGACACGCCCCCACACTCAATTCGGGCCAAAAGTCCGAATCTGAAAACTCAAATATAGAATGAACAAAAGCGAAAAATTTAAATGTATATATTTTTTAAATTCCCAGTGATATTTACATTCAACCTGAAAAATTGTGTGCACCTATTTTATATTTATTTTAAAATTCAACAGCAATACTTTATTTTGTGGGTTTTTAAAAAATACAATTTCTGTAAAAAAATGTTTACTAGTATTTAAAAAAATAAATAAATATGTATATAAATACTGTAATAACTTGAAGTCAATAATGAAAATTAAAAACCAATTAAAAAAAAAAATTGGTTTTTGGTTCATTGTTTATTTCTTTAAAAAAGTGCAACGTTAAAGGACAAGATATTGTATATTTTTTGTAAAAACATTGCAATAAATTAAAAAAAAAAAAAAAAGACTAGATTTTTTAGTTTGTTTTTCCAAGTACAAAACCTTCATTTTGCTCCACATGTTAACAGTGAAATAATACAACTGCAAACTATTCTTCAGTATTTTCTTCAAATTCCAAATTGTACATCATGACTTTTGAAGTTGTCACACGTGTGATGAATTAAAAAGATAAGTGTTGAGAGGACAATTTATTATTGTTGTCAGACAAATCATGGTAAAGATACACAACCGTGTCATAAAAACCCTCCTAAAATACACACAAAAACAGCTAAGGAACGCTAAAAAAAAAAAAAAAAAGTGTTTTATACATGTTGGTAAAAATGTGCATTAAAAGATTAAAAACATTTAAAAACGGAGCTTATTGGGTTGATATAAGAATAGTTCTTTGTTGCAGGCTAAATATGTACACTGTTTGTTCTGTGTGCCACTGACAGCTGTCATACCATGATGTCATACCATGATGTCATAAGATCACCTGCAGTGACAACAGGTGCGTGTAGTCGGGGCGTCTCAGGCTCGGCGGTCGTAGTCGCTCACCATCTTCTTGATGTGGCTCAGTTTGGCCTTCAAGTATTTGCTGCGTCGCTTCCTGCCGCGATAATCTGCCGACTAACACATCCCAAAAATGTAACTGGCCGCTGACGCACGCTTGTGTCGGCAACACTCACCTTTTTCAAGTCCTTGATCCTGTTGTACTCGTCAAGAGCGTCCTGGTGGAAACCAAAAAGTGTTAAAGCCATAATGTCCAACGTGCAGATTGGCTATTAGGAAGTAATAATGCACTTTATTATAATGCTCCAATGCTGAAGTAGAAGTGAAATGCTGACAGAATGGAAGAATAGTTTGAATGGTTTGAATTTCCAGGAAAAAGGGAACTTAGGAAAGTGTTAGTGTGAATGTCCAGGATGTGTTGATGTTGGAATGCTTTGAATAGCTTGAAAAATGTGTGACCTGTGCAACTTGGCAAAATGTCCCATTCACTTCAATGGGAACTTCCTGGAAATTTGGGAAAGGCGGGATTTTCGTGAAAAAAATGAGCATAAATGTCCTGAATGAGCTGAATTGGTCGGTGTTGGAATTGTTTAAATCCGTCAAGAAATGTCAAAGTAGTAACAGTTTTTTTTATTTAAAAATGGTAATATGGAATTTTTCAAGTTCTTAAACCAACCGACTCAGTGGCCTAGTGGTTAGAGCAGGGGTGCTCATTACGTCGATCGCGAGCTACCGGTCGATCTCGGAGGGTGTGTCAGTCGATCACCAGCCAGGCATTAAAAAAATAGTCCTAAAAATGAGCGATCATAAATCTTCACTATGACGTCACTTTCGTCACTTGATTGACATTCACGGCACCCGAGGGTCTTCTGAGATGACGCTGGCACTTTATAACACTTTATTTCAACAGACTCTGTACCTGTCGTCAAAACTCCAAAGACCGACTGCACAGTTGCGCTACCAAAATAAGAGTCTCAGAAAGCTGGCGTGCACAAGCTAGCAAGCTGCAGAGTTTGCCGACAATGTATTTCTTGTAAAGTGTATACAGAGGAGTACGGAAGCTGGACAAATAAGATGGCAAAAACCAACAACTTTCATGTGGTATTGGACAGAAAGGAGGACTTTTTTTCTCCTCCATTCGAAAATGCAGACGTTATCATCACCACTGTCTGATTCCTATCAATGCAAGTCATCAGAATCAGGTAATACACCAACTTATATTCTTGTCTTCATGAAAGAAAGGAATCTATATGTGTTAAACATGCTTGTATTATCTTTAAACACCTTTAACTTGTTAACAATATTAACTATATGTGTTAAACATGCTTGTATTATCTTTAAACACTTTTACGTTGTTAACAATATTAACTATATGTATTAAACATTCTTGTATTATCATTAAACACCTTTAACTTGTTAACAATATTAACTATATGTGTTAAACATGCTTGTATTATCTTTAAACACCTTTAACTTGTTAACAATATTAACTATATGGGTTAAACATGCTTGCATTATCTTTAAACACCTTTAACTTGTTAACAATATTAACTATATGGGTTAAACATGCTTGCATTATCTTTAAACACCTTTAACTTGTTAACAATATTAACTATATGTATTAAACATACTTGTATTATCATTAAACACCTTTAATTTTTAACAATATTAACTATATGTGTTAAACATGCTTGCATTATCATTAAACACCTTTAACTTGTTAACAAAAAACAATATTTCATAAATAAGTAAATATACATTATATATATGAATGAGGTAGATCCCCACGACTTGATCAATTGAAAAGTAGCTCGCCTGCAGAAAAAGTGTGAGCACCCCTGGGTTAGAGTGTCCGCCCTGAGTTCAAACCCCGGCCGAGTCATACCAAAGACTATAAAAATGGGAGCCGTTACCTCCCTGCTTGGCACTCAGCATCAAGGGTTGGAATTGGGGGTTAAATCACCAAAAATTATTCCCGGGCGCGGGCACCGCTGCTGCTCACTGCTCCCCTCACCTCCCAGGGGGTGGTCAAGGGTGATGGGTCAAATTCGGAGAATTATTTCACACACTTAGTGTGTGTGTGTGTGTGTGACAATCATTGCTACTTTAACTTTTAACTTGTTTTCTCTTTTCTCTCCTGATTAAAAGGAATGTTTTGACATTTGAAATGGGTTGAAAAATGTGAAAGCTAAAAAAGGTTGG
This sequence comes from Nerophis lumbriciformis, assembly GCF_033978685.3. Lineage (NCBI taxonomy): Eukaryota > Metazoa > Chordata > Actinopteri > Syngnathiformes > Syngnathidae > Nerophis > Nerophis lumbriciformis. Next base: position 3,967,610 of record NC_084579.2, on the reverse strand, counting down.
AAATAAGGTTAGAAAAAAACAGCAATTCCTGGAAATTTGTTGAACGCGTGAAAAATGTTAGTTTGCATGTCCAGGATGAGTGGAATGTGTTGAAGGTGGAATGGTTGAAAAATGTGGAAATGAGAAAAATTGACAATTGAAAATGTCCCTAAAAACTGGGAATTCGGGAATTTTTTTTATAATTGCTGAAGGAGCGCACATAATTCCTGAACAGGCTGAATATTTTGAAGTTGTAACTGTTTGAATCGGATCAAAAATGTGAGAACTTTGAAAAATGTCCTATTCTTTTCAATGGGAATATCATGAACATTTGGGAATTCCGGGAAAAGACGGAATTTTTGGGAAAATATATATATCTTTTTTTGACCATGTTCTGATTGAGTTGAAATGGTTGGTGTTGGAATTTTTCAAAACGGTTGAGAAATGTTGAAGTAGTAACATTTTTAATTGAGAAATGGTATTACGGAATTCCTGGAATTTCGGGAAAACTGGGAATTTGTCCAGTTCAAAAAAACAACTTTGTTTTTTGTCCTGATTAAGAGGAATGTTTTGACGGTGGAACGCTTGAAAAATGTGGAAGGAGTAGGCGACAGAAAAAAAATGTTTTGGAAATTCTGAATTTTTTTTAACTTTGAAAAATGTCCCATTCTTTTCAAAGGGAATATCATGAAAATTTGGGAATTCCGGGAAAAGAAGGATTTTTTTTGAAAATGGCGGGGGGGAAAAAAATGGCAAAACGGTTGAGGAATGTTTAAGTAGTAACATTTTTAATTGAGAAATGGTATTACGGAATTCCTGGAATTTCGGGAAAACTGGGAATTTGTCCAGTTCAAAAAACAACTTTGTTTTTTGTCCTGATTAAGAGGAATGTTTTGACGGTGGAAAGCTTGTAAAATGTGGAAGGAGTAGGCGACAGAAAAAAAATGTTTTGGAAATTCTGAATTTTTTCGAACTTTGAAAAATGTCCCATTCTTTTCAAAGGGAATATCATGAAAATTTGGGAATTCCGGGAAAAGAAGGATTTTTTTTGAAAATGGCAAAAAAAAAAAAAAAATGGCAAAATGGTTGAGGAATGTTTAAGTAGTAACATTTTTAATTGAAAAATGGTATTACGGAATTCCTGGAATTTTGGGAAAACTGGGAATTTTTGTTTTTTTGTCCTGATTAAGAGGAATGTTTTGACAGTGGAACGCTTGAAAAATGTGGAAGGAGTAGGCCACAGAAAAAAAATGTTTTGGAAATTCTGAATTTTTTCGAACTTTGAAAAATGTCCCATTCTTTTCAAAGGGAATATCATGAAAATTTGGGAATTTCGGGAAAAGAAGGATTTTTTTTGAAAATGGCAAAAAAAAAAAAAAAATGGCAAAACGGTTGAGGAATGTTTAAGTAGTAACATTTTTAATTGAAAAATGGTATTACGGAATTCCTGGAATTTTGGGGAAACTGGGAATTTTTGTTTTTTTGTCCTGATTAAGAGGAATGTTTTGACGGTGGAACGCTTGAAAAATGTGGAAGGAGTAGGCCACAGAAAAAAAAATGTTTTGGAAATTCTGAAATTTTTTGAACTTTGAAAAATGGCCCATTCTTTTCAAAGGGAATATCATGAAAATTTGGGAATTCCGGGAAAAGAAGGATTTTTTTTGAAAATGGCAAAAAAAAAAAAAATGGCAAAACGGTTGAGGAATGTTTAAGTAGTAACATTTTTAATTGAGAAATGGTATTACGGAATTCCTGGAATTTTGGGAAAACTGGGAATTTTTGTTTTTTGTCCTGATTAAGAGGAATGTTTTGACGGTGGAACGCTTGAAAAATGTGGAAGGAGTAGGCAACAGAAAAAAAATGTTTTGGAAATTCTGAATTTTTTTTAACTTTGAAAAATGTCCCATTCTTTTCAAAGGGGATATCATGAAAATTTGGGAATTCCGGGAAAAGAAGGATTTTTTTTGAAAATGGCAAAAAAAAAAAAAAAATGGCAAAACGGTTGAGGAATGTTTAAGTAGTAACATTTTTAATTGAGAAATGGTATTACGGAATTCCTGGAATTTCGGGAAAACTGGGAATTTGTCCAGTTCAAAAAACAACTTTGTTTTTTGTCCTGATTAAGAGGAATGTTTTGACGGTGGAACGCTTGAAAAATGTGGAAGGAGTAGGCGACAGAAAAAAAATGTTTTGGAAATTCTGAATTTTTTCGAACTTTGAAAAATGTCCCATTCTTTTCAAAGGGAATATCATGAAAATTTGGGAATTTCGGGAAAAGAAGGATTTTTTTTGAAAATGGCAAAAAAAAAAAAAAATGGCAAAACGGTTGAGGAATGTTTAAGTAGTAACATTTTTAATTGAAAAATGGTATTACGGAATTCCTGGAATTTTGGGGAAACTGGGAATTTTTGTTTTTTTGTCCTGATTAAGAGGAATGTTTTGACGGTGGAACGCTTGAAAAATGTGGAAGGAGTAGGCGACAGAAAAAAAAATGTTTTGGAAATTCTGAAATTTTTTGAACTTTGAAAAATGGCCCATTCTTTTCAAAGGGAATATCATGAAAATTTGGGAATTCCGGGAAAAGAAGGATTTTTTTTGAAAATGGCAAAAAAAAAAAAAATGGCAAAACGGTTGAGGAATGTTTAAGTAGTAACATTTTTAATTGAGAAATGGTATTACGGAATTCCTGGAATTTCGGGAAAACTGGGAATTTGTCCAGTTCAAAAAACAACTTTGTTTTTTGTCCTGATTAAGAGGAATGTTTTGACGGTGGAACGCTTGAAAAATGTGGAAGGAGTAGGCGACAGAAAAAAAATGTTTTGGAAATTCTGAATTTTTTCGAACTTTGAAAAATGTCCCATTCTTTTCAAAGGGAATATCATGAAAATTTGGGAATTCCGGGAAAAGAAGGATTTTTTTTGAAAATGGCAAAAAAAATAAAAAATGGCAAAACGGTTGAGGAATGTTTAAGTAGTAACATTTTTAATTGAAAAATGGTATTACGGAATTCCTGGAATTTTGGGAAAACTGGGAATTTTTGTTTTTTTGTCCTGATTAAGAGGAATGTTTTGACGGTGGAACGCTTGAAAAATGTGGAAGGAGTAGGCGACAGAAAAAAAATGTTTTGGAAATTCTGAATTTTTTTTTAACTTTGAAAAATGTCCCATTCTTTTCAAAGGGGATATCATGAAAATTTGGGAATTCCGGGAAAAGAAGGATTTTTTTTTAAAATGGCAAAAAAAAAAAAAAATGGCAAAACGGTTGAGGAATGTTTAAGTAGTGACATTTTTAATTGAGAAATGGTATTACGGAATTCCTGGAATTTCGGGAAAACTGGGAATTTGTCCAGTTCAAAAAACAACATTGTTTTTTGTCCTGATTAAGAGGAATGTTTTGACGGTGGAACGCTTGAAAAATGTGTAAGGAGTAGGCAACAGAAAAAAAATGTTTTGGAAATTCTGAATTTTTTTTAACTTTGAAAAATGTCCCATTCTTTTCAAAGGGGATATCATGAAAATTTGGGAATTCCGGGAAAAGAAGGATTTTTTTTGAAAATGGCAAAAAAAATAAAAAATGGCAAAACGGTTGAGGAATGTTTAAATAGTAACATTTTTAATTGAGAAATGGTATTACGGAATTCCTGGAATTTTGGGAAAACTGGGAATTTTTGTTTTTTTGTCCTGGTTAAGAGGAATGTTTTGACGGTGGAACACTTGAAAAATGTGGAAGGAGTAGGCGACAGAAAAAAAATGTTTTGGAAATTCTGAATTTTTTCGAACTTTGAAAAATGTCCCATTCTTTTCAAAGGGAATATCATGAAAATTTGGGAATTCCGGGAAAAGAAGGATTTTTTTTGAAAATGGCAAAAAAAAAAAAAAAAAATGGCAAAACGGTTGAGGAATGTTTAAGTAGTAACATTTTTAATTGAGAAATGGTATTACGGAATTCCTGGAATTTCGGGAAAACTGGGAATTTGTCCAGTTCAAAAAACAACTTTGTTTTTTGTCCTGATTAAGAGGAATGTTTTGACGGTGGAACGCTTGAAAAATGTGGAAGGAGTAGGCGACAGAAAAAAAATGTTTTGGAAATTCTGAATTTTTTCGAACTTTGAAAAATGTCCCATTCATTTCAAAGGGAATATCATGAAAATTTGGGAATTCCGGGAAAAGAAGGATTTTTTTTGAAAATGGCAAAAAAAAAAAAAAATGGCAAAACGGTTGAGGAATGTTTAAGTAGTAACATTTTTAATTGAAAAATGGTATTACGGAATTCCTGGAATTTTGGGAAAACTGGGAATTTTTGTTTTTTTGTCCTGATTAAGAGGAATGTTTTGACGGTGGAACACTTGAAAAATGTGGAAGGAGTAGGCGACAGAAAAAAAATGTTTTGGAAATTCTGAATTTTTTCGAACTTTGAAAAATGTCCCATTCTTTTCAAAGGGAATATCATGAAAATTTGGGAATTCCGGGAAAAGAAGGATTTTTTTTGAAAATGGCAAAAAAAAATAAACGGCAAAACGGTTGAGGAATGTTTAAGTAGTAACATTTTTAATTGAAAAATGGTATTACAGAATTCCTGGAATTTTGGGAAAACTGGGAATTTTTGTTTTTTTGTCCTGATTAAGAGGAATGTTTTGACGGTGGAACGCTTGAAAAATGTGGAAGGAGTAGGCGACAGAAAAAAAATGTTGGACATAGTTGAAAGTGTCCACAGGGGGGCAGTGTGTGATAAAAGGAGTTGGACATAGTTGAAAGTGTCCACATGGGGGCAGTGTGTGATAAAAGGAGTTGGACATAGTTGAAAGTGTCCACAGGGGGGGCAGTGTGTGATAAAAGGAGTTGGACATAGTTGAAAGTGTCCACAGGGGGGCAGTGTGTGATAAAAGGAGTTGGACATAGTTGAAAGTGTCCACAGGGGGGCAGTGTGTGATAAAAGGAGTTGGACATAGTTGAAAGTGTCCACAGGGGGGCAGTGAGTGATAAAAGGAGTTGGACATAGTTGAAAGTGTCCACAGGGGGGCAGTGTGTGATAAAAGGAGTTGGACATAGTTGAAAGTGTCCACAGGGGGCCAGTGTGTGATAAAAGGAGTTGGACATAGTTGAAAGTGTCCACAGGGGGGCAGTGTGTGATAAAAGGAGTTGGACATAGTTGAAAGTGTCCACATGGGGGCAGTGTGTGACAAAAGGAGTTGGACATAGTTGAAAGTGTCCACAGGGGGGCAGTGTGTGATAAAAGGAGTTAGACATAGTTGAAAGTGTCCACAGGGGGGCAGTGTGTGATAAAAGGAGTTAGACATAGTTGAAAGTGTCCACAGGGGGGCAGTGTGTGATAAAAGGAGTTGGACATAGTTGAAAGTGTCCACAGGGGGGCAGTGTGTGATAAAAGGAGTTGGACATAGTTGAAAGTGTTCACATGGGGGCAGTGTGTGATAAAAGGAGTTGGACATAGTTGAAAGTGTCCACAAGGGGGCAGTGTGTGATAAGAACTGACCAGGTACTGGGGGCTGCCCTCGGGCAGGTCGTACAGTTCTCGGTCCACGTCAGACAGCCTCTTGTTGATGGCGTCCAGCTCCGCCTGCAGGTCCTTGTACTCCTGGTGGTCGCGGTCGAACTCGCGCTTGTAGTCGTTACGCTGCGGCTCGTTGGCGATGGCGGGGAACTCACTGCAGGAGGAGGAGGAGGAGGTCATGACCCCTGGTGACCAGGAAGAGGTCGGCGCCCAAAACACGCAGGTAGGCGTGCTCACCTGTAGAAGTCGTTGTCGTCGTCGTCCAGCTCGTCTCCTGAGGAGGCGTAGTCGGCGTCGGGGTCACGACCCGGGCGCCGCCTGTTGGTTCTGCCGGCCGAGCTGGGAACCTCGGAGTTGGCGCCGTAAGGAGCGTTGTTAAGAGGTCGCTCGTCCTCCACGGGTCTGACACACACACATTACACACACACACACATTACACACACACATTACACAACATGACACATGCGAAACTTGACTGTTTGGTTGGTTTGTGAATGAATGAGTCATGACATCATCACGAGGACAAAAGTATCGGGACACCTCCAGGAAGCGAAAGTGTGCTTCCTGTCTGAGGGTGTGGAGATGTCCACGTTGACAGTGGAAGACCTCACATGTGGAATATTTATAAATGATGGTAACATAGAAATGTTTAAGGCTGAAACGACGCGTCGACGTAGTCGACGTCATCGGTTACGTAAATACGTCGACGCCGTTTTTGTGCGTCGGCGCGTCGCATATTTACGTCACACTACTTTACTGTCATGGCGGAGCGCAAAGCAGACGATGCGAGCGAGGGGAAAAAAGCACGCCAAAAGTCGTCAAAAGTGTGGGAGCATTTCAATAAACGGCCTAATAATGTTGTTGTATGCACACTGTGTCGAGCGGAAATGGCCTATCATAGCAGCACAACGGCTATGAACGAACATTTGAAAAGAAAACCCCCGACAGCGTTCTTGCCATCACCATCAACAAGTCAATCGTCCGCGTGCGTATACGTTGTCATCATTACACAAAAACATGAATGTGTCATTTGTATCTGCGTTGTAAATTCATAAACTAAAGCACCGTTTCGCTCTGAGAGGCGCGTTTGGCGTGCCTGTTCAGTGTTTACAAAGACGCGCTCCTCTTTAACGCTGTGGAGAGGCGGCGGCGGCGGCGGCGAGCGAGCGGCGAGGCGGGGCGCGCCGGGAGCGACGCCGCAATCGTGCCCAGGTGTGCGATCCGCGCAGTTGGAAGAGAAAAGACTTTGTGTAAAATTAAAAGATTGTAAACCTGGCAAAGCCGTCTGGCGTTCAGTCTGTCGGTCCTGAAAGAACCCCACGGCACAAGACGTGTCACAAACGCTAACGTTAATTAGTTGTGCAAATACCTTTTACAACATTAACAGTTACATATACTATGTACAAACCAACAATTAACTTTCACTTTAATCATACTATCATTGTTGTGTTATTAAGCAAAATAAGCAATACTTTTACTTTTGTTGAAATGTTTACACTGTACACTTTTTTGTATTGGATGTTTAGCTTTATTTTTGCACATTTTAGCAAATAAGCAATACTTTTACTTTTGTTGAAATGTTTACGCTTGTTACAGAATATTTCCGTTTTGCACTTTTTTGTATTGGATGTTTATCTTTATTTTTGCACATTTTAAAGCAAAATAAGCAATACTTTTACTTTTGAAATGCTTATACTATTCCAGAATATTAAGATTTGCACTGCATGTTTACTTTTATATTTGCACATTAAAAAGCAAATAAGCTACTTTTAATTTTGTTAAATGTTAAAAGTTTTAAATGTTTACATTGTTACAGAATATTTTGTCATGTTGTTGTCAATGTTGACTGAGTGGCCATACTTTTTTTTTTGTAAATAAAAGCCATGCCTTTTGAAAAAACTGGCCTACATTTATTTTTTCCTCTTCATTTTAAATAAAAAAAAAAATCGGTAAAAGGAAAAATAATCTATAGATTAATCGAAAAAAATAATCTATAGATTAACCGATTAATCGAAAAAATAATCTATAGGTTAATCGATAGAAAAATAATCGTTAGCTGCAGCCCTAGAAATGTTTTTATACATAAATGTCCATTTCTGAAAGTAAAACCTTCATTTTCTAATTGGCTTCATGGTTTCAAATGATCAATTCAATCCAGGAAAATGGTTCAAAGTACAAAAGCCTTTAAATTGATATCGTTATTGCAAGTGATAATTTTTTTTGGTCTTTAAATTTTATATTTCATCATATTTATTATTTTTAATATTTTTAATATTATTTATATATTATTATTTGTATTTACTTTTATTTTAATACCTTGACAAGTTTTGTTGGTCATAATTTGCTCAACCTGATTTAAATCACTTACAATTTTTGCGATAACGATATCAATTTAAAGGCTTTTGTACTTTTAAGTGGTTTAAATTTGCCCTTTTTTTTGTCTTTTTGAATTTTGTATTTTATCATTTTGTTTATTATTATTATTTTGAATACTCTATTTGTATTTGCTTGTATTTTCTTTCCTTGACATGTTTTGTTAAAGTCATAATTTGCTCAACCTGATGGATGTGTAAAATTGCTGACTGTTGCAAAAAAATAATTAAAATGGCTCATTTAAATCACTTAAAATTTTTGCAACAACGATATCAAATTAAAGGCTTTTGTCCTTTTAAGTGATTTAAATTTGCCCTTTTTTTTGTCTTTTAGAATTTTGTATTTTATCATATTGTATATTACTATTTTGAAGACTCTATTTGTACTTGCTTGTATTTTCTTTCCTCGACATGTTTTGTTAAAGTCATAATTTGCCCAACCTGATGGATGTGTAAAATTGCTGACTGTTGCAAAAAAATAAATAAAAATGGCTCATTTAAATCACTTAAAATTTTTGTAATAACAATATCAATTTAAAGGCCTTTGTACTTTTAAGTGTTTTAAATTAGCCCTTTTTTTGGTCTTTTTGAATTTTATATTTTATCATTTTGTTTATTATTATTTTTAATACTCTTTTTGTATCTGCTTTTCTTTTCTTTCCTTGACATGTTTTGTTAGTTGTTTTTTTTTAATGCAGTAACAATATCAGTTTAAAGGCTTTTGTACTTTTAAGTGATTTAAATTAGCCCTTTTTTTGGTCTTTTTGAATTGTATATTTTATGATATTGTTTATTATTATTTTGAATACTCTATTTGTACTTGCTTGTATTTTCTTTCCTCGACATGTTTTGTTAAAGTCATAATTTGCTCAACCTGATGGATGTGTAAAATTGCTGACTGTTGCAAAAAAATAATTAAAATGGCTCATTTAAATCACTTAAAATTTTTGCAACAACGATATCAAATTAAAGGCTTTTGTCCTTTTAAGTGATTTAAATTTGCCCTTTTTTTTGTCTTTTAGAATTTTGTATTTTATCATATTGTATATTACTATTTTGAAGACTCTATTTGTACTTGCTTGTATTTTCTTTCCTCGACATGTTTTGTTAAAGTCATAATTTGCTCAACCTGATGGATGTGTAAAATTGCTGACTGTTGCAAAAAAATAATTAAAATGGCTCATTTAAATCACTTAAAATTTTTGCAACAACGATATCAAATTAAAGGCTTTTGTCCTTTTAAGTGATTTAAATTTGCCCTTTTTTTTGTCTTTTAGAATTTTGTATTTTATCATATTGTATATTACTATTTTGAAGACTCTATTTGTACTTGCTTGTATTTTCTTTCCTCGACATGTTTTGTTAAAGTCATAATTTGCCCAACCTGATGGATGTGTAAAATTGCTGACTGTTGCAAAAAAATAAATAAAAATGGCTCATTTAAATCACTTAAAATTTTTGTAATAACGATATCAGTTTAAAGGCTTTTGTACTTTTAAGTGATTTAAATTAGCCCTTTTTTTGGTCTTTTTGAATTGTATATTTTATGATATTGTTTATTATTATTTTGAATACTCTATTTGTATTTGCTTGTATTTTCTTTACATGTTTTGTTAAAGTCATAATTTGCTCAACCTGATGGATGTGTAAAATTGCTGACTGTTGCAAAAAAATAAATAAAAATGGCTCATTTAAATCACTTAAAATTTTTGTAATAACGATATCAGTTTAAAGGCTTTTGTACTTTTAAGTGATTTAAATTAGCCCATTTTTTTTGTCTTTTTGAATTGTACATTTTATCATTTTGTTTATCATCATTGTTTATTATTATTTTGAATACTCTATTTGTATTTGCTTGTATTTTCTTTCCTCGACATGTTTTGTTAAAGTCATAATTTGCTCAACCTGATGGATGTGTAAAATTGCTGACTGTTGCAAAAAAATAAATAAAAAAATGGCTCATTTAAATCACTTAAAATTTTTGTAATAATATCAAATTAAAGGCCTTTGTACTTTTAAGTGATTTAAATTAGCCCTTTTTTTGGTCTTTTAGAATTTTATATTTTATAATTTTGTTTATTATTATTATTTTTAATACTCTTTTTGTATCTGCTTTTATTTTCTTTCCTTGACATGTTTTGTTAGTTGTTTTTTTTAATGCAGTAACAATATCAGTTTAAAGGCTTTTGTACTTTTAAGTGATTTAAATTAGCCCTTTTTTTGGTCTTTTTGAATTGTATATTTTATCATTTTGTTTATTATTATTTTTAATACTCTTTTTGTATCTGCTTTTATTTTCTTTCCTTGACATGTTTTGTTAGTTGTTTTTTTTAATGCAGTAACAATATCAGTTTAAAGGCTTTTTTACTTTTAAGTGATTTAAATTAGCCCTTTTTTTGGTCTTTTTGAATTGTATATTTTATGATATTGTTTATTATTATTTTGAATACTCTATTTGTACTTGCTTGTATTTTCTTTCCTCGACATGTTTTGTTAAAGTCATAATTTGCACAACCTGATGGATGTGTAAAATTGCTGACTGTTGCAAAAAAATAAATAAAAATGGCTCATTTAAATCACTTAAAATTTTTGTAATAACGATATCAGTTTAAAGGCTTTTGTACTTTTAAGTGATTTAAATTAGCCCTTTTTTTGGTCTTTTTGAATTGTATATTTTATGATATTGTTTATTATTATTTTGAATACTCTATTTGTATTTGCTTGTATTTTCTTTACATGTTTTGTTAAAGTCATAATTTGCTCAACCTGATGGATGTGTAAAATTGCTGACTGTTGCAAAAAAATAAATAAAAATGGCTCATTTAAATCACTTAAAATTTTTGTAATAACGATATCAGTTTAAAGGCTTTTGTACTTTTAAGTGATTTAAATTAGCCCATTTTTTTTGTCTTTTTGAATTGTACATTTTATCATTTTGTTTATCATCATTGTTTATTATTATTTTGAATACTCTATTTGTATTTGCTTGTATTTTCTTTCCTCGACATGTTTTGTTAAAGTCATAATTTGCTCAACCTGATGGATGTGTAAAATTGCTGACTGTTGCAAAAAATAAATAAAAAAATGGCTCATTTAAATCACTTAAAATTTTTGTAATAATATCAAATTAAAGGCCTTTGTACTTTTAAGTGATTTAAATTAGCCCTTTTTTTGGTCTTTTAGAATTTTATATTTTATAATTTTGTTTATTATTATTATTTTTAATACTCTTTTTGTATCTGCTTTTATTTTCTTTCCTTGACATGTTTTGTTAGTTGTTTTTTTTAATGCAGTAACAATATCAGTTTAAAGGCTTTTGTACTTTTAAGTGATTTAAATTAGCCCTTTTTTTGGTCTTTTTGAATTGTATATTTTATGATATTGTTTATTATTATTTTGAATACTCTATTTGTACTTGCTTGTATTTTCTTTCCTCGACATGTTTTGTTAAAGTCATAATTTGCACAACCTGATGGATGTGTAAAATTGCTGACTGTTGCAAAAAAATAAATAAAAATGGCTCATTTAAATCACTTCAAATTTTTGTAATAACAATATCAGTTTAAAGGCTTTTGTACTTTTAAGTGATTTAAATTAGCCCTTTTTTTGGTCTTTTTGAATTTTATATTTTATGATATTGTTTATTATTATTTTGAATACTCTATTTATACTTGCTTGTATTTTCTTTCCTCGACATGTTTTGTTAGTCATAATTTGCCCAACCTGATGGATGTGTAAAATTGCTGACTATGTTGCAAAAAAAAAATTATTTTTTTAAATCACTTAAAATGTTTGCAAGAACAATATCAATTTAAAGGCCTTTGTACTTTTAAGTGATTTAAATTAGCCCTTTTTTTGGTCTTTTTGAATTTTATATTTTATCATTTTGTTTATCATCATTGTTTATTATTATTTTGAATACTCTATTTGTATTTGCTTTTATTTTCTTTCCTCGACATGTTTTGTTAGTCATAATTTGCTCAACCTGATGGATGTGTAAAATTGCTGACTCTTGCAAAAAAATAATTAAAATGGCTCATTTAAATCACTTAAAATTTTTGCAATAACGATATCAATTTAAAGGCTTTTGTACTTTTAAGTGATTTAAATTAGCCCTTTTTTTGGTCTTTTTGAATTTTATATTTTATCATTTTGTGTATTATTATTTTTAATACTCTTTTTGTATCTGCTTTTATTTTCTTTCCTTGACATGTTTTGTTAGGTTTTTTTTTTAATGCAGTAACAATATCAGTTTAAAGGCTTTTTTACTTTTAAGTGATTTAAATTAACCCATTTTTTTGGTCTTTTTGAATTGTATATTTTATCATTTTGTTTATCATTATTTTGAATACTCTATTTGAATTTTCTTGTATTTTCTTTCCTCGACATGTTTTGTTAAAGTCATAATTTGCCCAACCTGATGGATGTGTAAAATTGCTGACTATGTTGCAAAAAAAAATTAATTTTTTTAAATCACTTAAAATGTTTGCAAGAACAATATCAATTTAAAGGCCTTTGTACTTTTAAGTGATTTAAATTAGCCCTTTTTTTGGTCTTTTTGAATTTTATATTTGATCATTTTGTTTATTATTATTTTTAATACTCTATTTGTATCGGCTTTTATTTTCTTTCCTTGACATGTTTTGTTAGTTTTTTTGTTTTTTTTAATGCAGTAACGATATCAATTTAAAAGGGTTTTGTACTTTTAAGTCATTTAAATTAGCCCATTTTTTTGGTCTTTTTGAATTGTATATTTTATCATTTTGTTTATCATTATTTTGAATACTCTATTTGAATTTGCTTGTATTTTCTTTCCTCGACATGTTTTGTTAAAGTCATAATTTGCCCAACCTGATGGATGTGTAAAATTGCTGACTGTTGCAAAAAAATAAATAAAAATGGCTCATTTAAATCACTTAAAATTTTTGTAATAACAATATCAATTTAAAGGCCTTTGTACTTTTAAGTGATTTAAATTAGCCCTTTTTTTGGTCTTTTTGAATTTGATATTTTATCATTTTGTTTATTATTATTTTTAATACTCTTTTTGTATCTGCTTTTATTTTCTTTCCTTGACATGTTTTGTTAGGTTTTGTTTTTTTTAATGCAGTAACAATATCAATTTAAAAGGGTTTTGTACTTTTAAGTCATTTAAATTAGCCCTTTTTTTGGTCTTTTTGAATTGTATATTTTATGATATTGTTTATTATTATTTTGAATACTCTATTTGTATTTGCTTGTATTTTCTTTCCTTGACATGATTTGTTAAAGTCATAATTTGCCCAACCTGATGGATGTGTAAAGTTGTTGACTATAATGCCAAAACATTGTTTTTATAAAAATAAATGTATAAAAGGTGTTTCCTCTCTTCGGACAACAAGGACTATGTTCTTCCGTAAGCAAGCGTGTGAAAGGTGGAGGTACTGACGGGGGCGTGTAGTTGTAGTGAGGCTTGCTGTAGTTGGTGCTCTCGTCGTCCAGGTGGTTCCTGGAGCTTCTCATGTTCTCGGGGTAGTCGGACATGGGCAGCTCCTGAGGCGGGACGGACACGTTGTTGACCTGCAAAGAAGAAAAAGATTTGTTAAAGGCATAGTCAGACAAGTTGGGAGGATATTAGGATATTTCTCACATGACAAGTACTGACTGGAGAACATAGCTGGAGTTCTTCAAATGATATTATTGGAAAACCGCACTTGAAAAAAGTCACGGTTAGGGCTGGGTACTTTTCTCATGTCAACTGATGTGGTGTCGCCACACCGGTACTCAATAGTGCACTTTTCAGGTCTTTCTGTGTCCATTATAAATTCAATTGTTTAATATTAAAATATTTATTTATGTAACAAATAAAACGAGCTGATTACGATAACTGTGCTGTCAGGTTGTTGTACCTTTTTTTTCTAACTATATTTCTCAGTCCAAACCAAATTCTGGTTTTCCTGGAAATTCAAACTCTTCAACATTCAAACTATTCTTACATTCATACTACATTCTGTCGGCATTTCACTTTAACATTCACACACAATTCCTTCTAGTTCCAAAAGTCATTCCCCAATCTAAACTTCTTTAATGTGTTTTCATAGAAGAAGAAGAAGAAAAAAAAGAAGAAAAAGAAAAAGAAAGAAAAAAAGAAAAAGAAAGAAAAAAGGAAAAAGAAAGAAAAAAAAAGAAAAAGAAAGAAAAAAAAGAAAAAGAAAAAGAAAAAGAAAAAGAAAAAGAAAAAGAAAAAGAAAAAGAAAAAAAAAGAAAAAAAGAAAAAGAAAGAAAAAACAAAAAGAAAGAAAAAAAGAAAAAAAAAGAAAAAAAAGAAAAAGAAAAGAAAAAAAAGAAAAAAAGAAAAAAAAGAAAAAAGAAAAAAAAGAAAAAGAAAGAAAAAAAAGAAAAAGAAGGAAAAAAGAAGGAAAAAAAAGAAAAAGAAAGAAGAAAGAAGAAAAAGAAAGAAAAAGAAAAAGAAAAAGAAAAAGAAGAAGAAAGAAGAAAGAAGAAGGCTGCAATGTTGCCGTTGTGGTATGACGTGCGAGCTCAGTCTTGTCAGATCATGTGATCTGAATCAAAACAACACAACATGAGCGTGCACTTTCACAACATGTTTTCACCTTGCCAGCGAGTGTATAATGATGTGAGTGACTCACACACACACACACACACTTACACACACACACACACACACACACTCACACTGAGAGTGACCCACACATAAAGGCAGGAATGTGAGAGGACTTTTGGTTGTCAGCATCCAACTGAAACTGTACCACAAGATGGTGACACACCTTGAAACCAAACGTACGTACACACACACACACACACACACACACACACACACACTAACCCTACCCCCACCTCCTTCTGCCTTCCCCCCTGTAAATTCTGACAGCTACCAAACTGGTTAAACTGCCTCAGCATGTGTACACATACAGGAGTATATGTACTCAGCACTGTTATATATATATATATATATATATATATATATATATATATATATATATATATATATATATATATATATATATATATATATATATATATATATATATATATATATATATATATATATATATATATAAACAGTGCTGAGCACAAAGCCAATAATTGCATATAATTTAATGAATTATATATTATTTATTTGAATATACTTGTATAAATCATATATTTGTATATAGGTTATATATGATGTATATTTATATAAATTAGATCATATATCATGAATAATCAAATCATTTTTACAATATGCAGTGATAATGCTACTTGGATAGTGATACTTGATAAGTGTTACTCAAGATCAAAAGGAATGCAGTTTATTTTCCGTAATGGAGGTGACTATTACACCGTGCATGGAGACACAGAATTAACTGCTAGCCGCTTGTCAGCTGGGGGACTAAAAATAAATAGTGTCAGGTTCGGGGTGGCGGGGGGTGCTGGAGCCTATCCCAGCTGCATTCGGGCGGAAGGCGGGGTACACCCTGGACAAGTCACCACCTCATCACAGGGCCAAGACAGATAGACAGACAACATTCACACACTAGGGATCATTTAGTGTTGTCAATCAACCCACGCAGTCACGGGGAGAACATGCAAACTCCATACAGAAAGATTCTGTGTGTACATATATATATATATATATATATATATATATATATATATATATGTATGTATAATGTATATTTCGCTCGATGGGGAAAATATTAGCAGTTCAGAATGTTACTTAATACTTTTCTGACTAAACCATATTTGTTTGAATTTGTGATTATTTAAATTGTTGCTAATTAGGGATTGTTAAAAGATGAAAAGATTAGCTGCATTATGCATTTTAGTATTATGGGACGGTTTATCTACTTTAACTTCATGTGCAAAGTATTTAAGGAGTGTGTTTTCTCAATAAAATACTGGAAAGGATAGAAATGTAGTTTGTCTCTTATCCGATTATTAATCGATTAATCAAAGTAATAATCGACAGATTAATCGATTATCAAATTAATCGTTAGTTGCAGCACTAATATATATATATATATATAGATATATATAAGCATTGACATATACATATATATATATATATATATATATATATATATATACATATATATATATATATATATATATATATATATATATACATACATATATATATATATATATATATATATACATACATATATATATATATATATATATATATACATACATATATATATATATATATATACATATATATATATAAATATATATATATATATATATATATATATATATTTATTAGAGATGCGCGGTTTGCGGGCACAACCGCGGAGTCCGCGGATTATCCGCGGATCGGGCGGATGAAATAAAAAAAAATTAGATTTTATCCGCGGGTCGGGTCGGGTGGTTGAAATAAAAAAAAATTAGATTTTAAATAGATTCAGGTGGGTGGCAGTTAAACCAATTGGGAAATATATATACATAGTTAAATGTTGTTACCCACATACGAAAAACGAGCAGGCACCTGCAGCATATGCCACAACAGAAGAAAAAAAAAAAAAAAGAGATGGACACTTTTACGGAGCGGAGAAGGGACGCCTCGCCGGGGTCCGGGACCGAGGCCCCTTCCCCCGAGAGGGCCCCACCGGGAGCCGTAGCTGAGGCGATCCGCGAGAAGGGCCCGACGCACGTCCAGGGTCACCACCGCGCCCACCGCACCGACACCCCGCCTCGTCCGCCTTCGCCGCGGCCGGCGTCACGCGCAGCAGGTAAGCAGCTTACCTGCCCGCCACCCCCGTGGCCGGGGGCTCGTAACAGGGGTCACTCCGCGAGCTCCGCCCGCGCAGCTTACCTGCCCGCCACCCCCGTTGCCGGGGGCGCGTAACAGGGGTCACTCCGCGCGCAGTGCGCTCACGAAAGGGGTGGGGCTCACCCTGGTTGATATAGACAACAGCTGGACGGTGGCCATGGAAGTCGGAACCTGCTAAGGAGTGTGTAACAACCCACCTGCCGAATCAACTAGCCCTGAAAATGGATGGCGCTGGAGCGTCGGGCTCATACCCGGCCGTCGCCGGCAGCGAGACGCGCTTGGAGGTGCGCTCAACGCGGCTCCCATATGATTGCGCACTGGTGTGTGCGTCTGGGTCGTGACAGCGTGGCACGCGAATGCCTGCACTGCATTGGATCAGTCTCCTTTCTTTAACAGGCAAAAGCTTTATAACCTCACTAATGCCTTGCATCGTCTATATTAGATATATAACAACGGGCGGGTGCGGTTCTGATCAAATGTTACATCGGGTGGATGGCGGATGGTTGACGACTTTCTGATGCGGTTGCGGATGAAATAATTGCCTATCCGCGCATCTCTAATATATATATATATATATATATATATATTTTATAATGTATATTTCGCTCGATGGGGAAAATATTAGCAGTTCAGAATGTTACTTAATACTTTTCTGACTAAACCATATTTGTTTGAATTTGTGATTATTTAAATTGTTGCTAATTAAGGATTGTTAAAAGATGAAAAGATTAGCTGGATTATGCATTTTAGTATTATGGGACGGTTTATCTACTTTAACTTCATGTGCAAAGTATTTTAGGAGTGTGTGTGTGTGTGTGTGTGTGTGTGTGTGTGTGTGTGTGTGTGTGTCCCTCACCCAGGCCTCCACGTCCTGCGGCGGCTCAGCATCGTCCACCATCTTGACGCGCTTCCACAGGATGTTGCTCTTCCCGTAGTTGATGAGCTTCTTGCGCGTCTTCACCGCAAACACCAGCATGATGATGAGGGCGGCGACCACCAGGAAGCCGAAGACCACGGCGACGGCCTGCGAGGAGACCACACTGAGCAGCTGAACATCATCAACAAAGATGGCGGCGCGGCGCGCTGACCTCCTGCGGCTCCACCACGCAGTAGTGGTACAGGAACTGGTTGACGAAGACGCCCGAAGTCTGCGTCTGCTGGAATGGCGCGCACAGGGCGGCGATCTGGCTGCCGTAGGCGGAGCCTTGGGACTGCGCCGTGGGGTTGACCGCCACCAGGTAACAGATGGTGGCGATCAGCATCAGCAGAGCCAAGATGGCGCAGATGATGATGACGGCCAGGTAGAACTTCCTGCTTTCTGATATGCTTTGGTGGGACACGATGATGATGAAGATGGCCAGTGTGGCGATGAAGGTGATGGCCGCCATGGCGATGATGAAGCCCTTGGCCGAGCGGGGGTCGTTGTAGTTCCCGCCTATTCCCCCGTAGCCGTAGTTGTTCCCAGCCCCGAATCCCCCGCCAAAGCTGCCGCCGCCGCCGAATCCTCCGCCGCCGAATCCCCCGCCGCCGAAGCCTCCGCCGGTCCCTCCGCCGATACCTCCGCCGAAGCCGGACATCGCCCGCTGGGAGTCCCACGCCAAGGTGGACGCCACGCAGGCGAAGATGGCGACGCACAGCACGATGCCGATGATGGACATGATCTTCAGGATGCCCGGCGGCGACGTCCAGCGGTAGAAGTGCTGGAACTCGTCATCCGGGTAGTAGGAGTACGCGGGCTGAGCGGGGGGGTGGCTGCTGCCAAGGAGCACAAGGTCAAAAAGTGTCACGGCCGACCTCTAAACGTCATCAAGTCCATTAAGAAGGAGACTTACTAGCCATTGGGCTCGTATGGCGGCGGGCTCCCGTTGGGCCTGCCGGACATTTCTGATGCTACTTAGTGGACGACTTCTTTCTGGAACACAACATTTGTACTCTCACATTTCTACACAGAAAGTCTTGTTTAGCTCAACTACACGCAGCTCAAGTCAGGTGGAGCAAATACTGTCTTTCGCAAAACATGTCAAAGAAATACAAATAGAATATACAAATAATAATAAAAATAATATAAAATACAAAAATTTAAACACATGCACCGTATTTTTCGGAGTATAAGTCGCACTGGAGTATAAGTCGCATTTTTGGGGGGAAATGTATTTGATAAAAGCCAACAGCAAGAATAGACATTTGAAAGGCAATTTAAAATTAAAGCTGCAAGCAGCGTTGGTCGGGCCCGCGTATTTGGCAGGTGCTAGTCCTAAGTGTCCCAATACTTTTGTCTACTTTTAGTCTGAAGTGTCCCAAGACTTTTGTCTAGTGTACCTACCTTGTCTGCATTGTGTGGGCACGCTGGTGCTTCCTGCTTTAGAGCAGCCATCTTAAAAAAACAGCAGCATCAGCGGGTCTTTGAAGGGTCATAAAATCAAAACTGGAGCAGGTATTAAAACGCTGTTCTGTTATTTTATACACAAGGGTTCAATCTCTCTCCTGTGTTAGTTTGAAGCCGAAACGACAAACGCGCTCAGAGGAGATAGATTTTGAAGGAAGATGACCGGTTTTTACAAAAAAACATTTTTTGAAGGGGGAATAGCAAACTTCCTGTTGATTTTTGCTGGGGGTTGTCAATTTATATATATGTATATTATATATTTTACGACCTTCCCAGTGGGAGTTACAGGCAGTTTTGTCAGTTTTTTCATCCGAGGAACAGTTTTTTTGTGCGTTTCATTAAAAAATTGCGCTAGAGCACAATTTTGAGATTTGGGGTTAGGTTTTTTTTTATTAGATCACAATTTTTGCCAGTCCTGATGTGTGTGTTCAGTTCGGTGAGTTTTGAAGCATGTTAAGGTGGTCAAATTACAGCTCAAAGAGGCAAAAGTGACTGTTTTTAGTACTTTTTTGTCTTGAAGGGGGAATTGCCAACTTCCTGTTGATTTTTGCCCGAGAATATACCATTATGAAATCTAGGTCTAAGTCACACCTACATAAAGGCTTTTGTTTCATGTCTCTCCGACCTTCCTAGTGGGAGTTACAGGCAGTCTAGTTGTTTTTTTTCGTAGGGGGCGCTAGAGCGCAATTGTGAGTTTTGTGGTTCGGTTTTTTTTTTTAAAAAAGGCAATTTTCGCAGGTCCTGATGTGTGGGTCAAATATGGTGAGTTTTGAAGCATGTTAAGTGGGTCAAATTACAGTTTAAAGTGGCGGCGGAAGAATAAAGAATAATTAAAGCTGCAAGCAGCGTTGGTCGGGCCCGCGTATTTGGCAGGTGCTAGTCCTAAGTGTCCCAATACTTTTGTCTACTTTTAGTCTGAAGTGTCCCAAGACTTTTGTCTAGTGTACCTACCTTGTCTGCATTGTGTGGGCACGTTGGTGCTTCCTGCTTTTAAGCAGCCATCTTAAAAAAAACAGCAGCGCAGCAGCATCAGTGCAGCGGGTCTTTGAAGGGTCATAAAATCAAAACCGGAGCAGGTATTAAAACTCTGTTGTGTTATTTTATACACAAGGGTTTAATCTCTCTCCTGTGTTAGTTTGAAGCCGAAACGACAAACGCGCTCAGAGGAGATAGTTTTTGAAGGAAGATGACCGGTTTTTACAAAAAAAAATTTTTGAAGGGGGAATAGCAAACTTCCTGTTGATTTTTGCTGGGGGTTGTCAATTTATGAAATGTAGGTCTAAGTGAGACCTCCGACCTTCCCAGGGAGAGTTACAGGCAGTTTTGTCAGTTTTTTCATCCGAGGAGCAGTTTTTTGTGCGTTTCATTAAAAAATTGCGCTAGAGCACAATTTTGAGATTTGGGGTTAGGTTTTTTTTTTATTAGATCACAATTTTTGCCAGTCCTGATGTGTGTGTTCAGTTCGGTGAGTTTTGAAGCATGTTAAGGGGGTCAAATTACAGCTCAAAGAGGCAAAAGTGACTGTTTTTAGTACTTTTTTGTCTTGAAGGGGGAATTGCCAACTTCCTGTTGATTTTTGCCCGAGAATATACTATTATGAAATCTAGGTCTAAGTCACACCTACATAAAGGTTTTTGTTTCATGTCTCTCCGACCTTCCTAGTGGGAGTTACAGGCAGTCTAGTTGTTGTTTTTCGTAGGGGGCGCTAGAGCGCAGTTTTGAGTTTTGTGGTTCGGTTTTTTTTTTTTTTAAAAGGCAATTTTCGCAGGTCCTGATGTGTGGGTCAAATATGGTGAGTTTTGAAGCATGTTAAGTGGGTCAAATTACAGTTTAAAGTGGCGGCGGAAGAATAAAGAATAAAGAATAATTAAAGCTGCAAGCAGCGTTGGTCGGGCCCGCGTATTTGGCAGGTGCTAGTCCTAAGTGTCCCAATACTTTTGTCTACTTTTAGTCTGAAGTGTCCCAAGACTTTTGTCTAGTGTACCTACCTTGTCTGCATTGTGTGGGCACGTTGGTGCTTCCTGCTTTTAAGCAGCCATCTTAAAAAAACAGCAGCGCAGCAGCATCAGCGCAGCGGGTCTTTGAAGGGTCATAAAATCAAAATCGGAGCAGGTATTAAAACGCTGTTATTTTATACACAAGGGTTCAATCTCTCTCCTGTGTTAGTTTGAAGCCGAAACGACAAACGCGCTCAGAGGAGATAGTTTTTGAAGGAAGATGACCGGTTTTTACAAAAAAAAAATTTTTGAAGGGGGAATAGCAAACTTCCTGTTGATTTTTGCTGGGGGTTGTCAATTTATGAAATGTAGGTCTAAGTGAGACCTCCGACCTTCCCAGGGAGAGTTACAGGCAGTTTTGTCAGTTTTTTCATCCGAGGAACAGTTTTTTTGTGCGTTTCATTAAAAAATTGCGCTAGAGCACAATTTTGAGATTTGGGGTTAGGTTTTTTTTTATTAGATCACAATTTTTGCCAGTCCTGATGTGTGTGTTCAGTTCGGTGAGTTTTGAAGCATGTTAAGGGGGTCAAATTACAGCTCAAAGAGGCAAAAGTGACTGTTTTTAGTACTTTTTTGTCTTGAAGGGGGAATTGCCAACTTCCTGTTGATTTTTGCCCGAGAATATACTATTATGAAATCTAGGTCTAAGTCACACCTACATAAAGGTTTTTGTTTCATGTCTCTCCGACCTTCCTAGTGGGAGTTACAGGCAGTCTAGGTTTTTTTTTCTTTTTCGTAGGGGGCGCTAGAGCGCAATTTTGAGTTTTGTGGTTCGGTTTTTTTTTTTTAAAAAGGCAATTTTCACAGGTCCTGATGTGTGGGTCAAATATGGTGAGTTTTGAAGCATGTTAAGTGGGTCAAATTACAGTTTAAAGTGTCGGCGGAAGAATAAAGAATAAAGAATAATAAAACCTTACAAATTCAATAGGTCCTTATGTCCCATTGCATAAGGACTCCCTTTGGGAGTCCTTATACAATGGGCCATGCGGGCCCTAATAAATCAAGAATAGTGAACAACAGGCGGAATAAGTGTACGTTATATGAGGCATAAATAACCAACTGGTATGTTAACGTAACATATTATGGTAAGAGTCATTCAATTAACTATAACATATAGAACATGCTATACGTTTACCAAACAATCTAATCGCTAAATCCCATGAAATCTTATACGTCTAGTCTCTTACGTGAATGAGATCAATAATATTATTTGATATTTTACGCTAATGTGTTCATCATTTCACACATAAGTCGCTCCTGAGTATAAGTCGCACCCCCGGCCAAACTATGGAAAGAACTTCCACTTATAGTCCAAAAAATACGGTACTTTGTTTTAGCAATCAAGAATATTTCAGTTGTTTTTAATCCTTCTTTGTGGGGACATTGTTGATTGTCATGTCATGTTTGGATGTACTTTGTGGACGCCGTCTTGCTCCACAGTAAGTCTTTGCTGTCGTCCAGCATTCTGTTTTTGTTTACTTTGTAGCATAGCCTTCCCTAAGCTTCAATGCCTTACTTAGGGGCACTCACCTTTTGTTTATTTTTGGGTTAAGCATTAGACACCTTTTTACCCGTACGTACGTGAATGAGATCAATAATATTATTTGATATTTTACGCTAATGTGTTAATCATTTCACACATAAGTCGCTCCTGAGTATAAGTCGCACCCCCGGCCAAACTATGGAAAAAACTGCGACTTATAGTCCCAAAAATACGGTAACCTATTTTTATAGACTTGCCTCTTTGTGATGTTAAGTTCCTGTCATAAGCTGTTATATCAGGCCTGGGCAATTATTTTGACTCGGGGGCCAAATTTAGATTAAAAAAAATGTGTCTGGGGGCCGGTATATCTATTTTTAGGAAAACTAATATAAAACCTCACAATAAAGTCTGATTGAATGCTAAAAACGTTATGACAAACCGCCTTAAAAACTGAATTTTTTTTTTCTATGAACAATAAAACCCTGAATATTGAGAACATATGAACGTCACATTTTACAATCAAGTCAAATGCAACAAACACAGCAAAATATGAACGCGAAGGGTAAAAAAACAAAAAACATCTACAATCTGATATATCACTAAGCTTTAGAACTTTCTTGTGAAAATCTCCTTTTGCGTCTGTCCCTGACACCCACATTTCAGGCTGGCCGCGCTGGAACCACTCTGTGGAAACGCTCCCCACCCACACTGCTTGGTGCCTCATCTGACCTGTTGTGACGTAGATTATCATAGTCACTAGTAGGGTTGTACGGTATACGGGTATTAGTATAGTATTGCGATACTAATGAATCATATTCGGTACCATACCGCCTCTGAAAAGTACCGGTCCGCCAAACCCTAAGATTTTTTGTTATACTAGGGCAGGGGTCACCAACGCGGTGCCCGCAGTCACCAGGTAGCCCGTAAGGACCAGATCAGTCGCCCGCTGGCCTGTTCTAAAAATAGCTCAAAGAGCAGCACTTACCAGTGAGCTGACTCTATTTTTTAAACTTTATTTATTTACTAGCAAGCTGGTCTCGCTTTGCTCCACATTTTTAATTCTAAAAGAGACAAAATTCAAATAGAATTTGAAAATCAAAGAAAATATTTTAAAGACTTGGTCTTCACTTGGAATAAGCGGTAGAAAATGGATGGATGGATGGGTCTTCACTTGTTTAAATAAATTCATTTATTTTTTTACTTTGCTTCTTATTACTTTTAGAAATACAATTTTAGAGAAAAAATACAATCTTAAAAATGATTTTAGGATTTTTAAACAAATATACCTTTTTACCTTTTAAATTTCTTCCTCTTCTTTCCTGACAATTTAAATCAATGTTCAAGTAATTTTTTTTATTGTAAAGAATAATAAATATTTTAGCTTCTGGTTTTTCGACGAAGAATATTTGTGAAATATTTCTTCAAACTTACTATGATTAAAATTCAAAAAAATTATTCTGGCAAATCTAGAAAATCTGTAGAATCAAATTTAAATCTTATTTCAAAATATTTTGAATTTCTTTAAAAAAATTTGTTCTGGAAAATCTAGAAGAAATACTGATTTGTCTTTGTTAGAAATATAGCTTGGTCCAATTTGTTAAATATTCTAACAAAGTGCAGATTGGATTTTAACCAATTTAAAACATGTCATCAAAATTCTAAAATGTATCTTAATCAGGAAAAATTACTAATGATGTTCCATAAATTTTTTTTATTTATTTTTTTTCAAAAAGATTCAAATGAGCTAGTTCTTCTCTTCTTTTTGTCGGTTGAATTTTGAATTTTAAAGAGTCGAAATTGAAGATATACTATGTTTCAAAATGTTATTTAAATTTTTTTCGTGTTTTCTCCTCTTTTAAACCGTTCAATTAAGTGTTTTTTTCCCATCATTTATTCTCTACAAAAAACCTTCCGTAAAAGAAAAAAAAAATGTACAACGGAATGACAGACAGAAATACCCATTTTTTTTATATATATATTAAGGCTGAAACGACGCGTCGACGTAGTCGACGTCATCGGTTACGTAAATAAGTCGACGCCGTTTTTGTGCGTCGGCGCGTCGCATATTTACGTCACACTACTTTACTGTCATGGCGGAGCGCAAAGCAGACGATGCGAGCGAGGGGAAAAAAGCACGCCAAAAGTCGTCAAAAGTGTGGGAGTATTTCAATAAACGGCCTAATAATGTTGTTGTATGCACACTGTGTCGAGCGGAAATGGCCTATCATAGCAGCACAACGGCTATGAACGAACATTTGAAAAGAAAACCCCCGACAGCGTTCTTGCCATCACCATCAACAAGTCAATCGTCCGCGTGCGTATACGTTGTCATTATTACACAAAAACATGAATGTGTCATTTGTATCTGCGTTGTAAATTCATAAACTAAAGCACCGTTTGCTCTGAGAGGCGCGTTTGGCGTGCCTGTTCAGTGTTTACAAAGACGCGCTCCTCTTTAACGCTGTGGAGAGGCGGCGGCGGCGAGCGAGCGGCGAGGCGGGGCGCGCCGGGAGCGACGCCGCAAGAGACAGGGGACGACGAGCGAGCGAGGAAGAGGAGCTGAAAAGCGAGGAAAGAAAGAGAAAAGAGTTGGAAGAGAAAAGACTTTGTGTAAAATTAAAAGATTGTAAACCTGGCAAAGCCGTCTGGCGTTCAGTCTGTCGGTCCTGAAAGAACCCCACGGCACAAGACGTGTCACAAACGCTAACGTTAATTAGTTGTGCAAATACCTTTTACAACATTAACAGTTACATATACTATGTACAAACCAACAATTAACTTTCACTTTAATCATACTATCATTGTTGTGTTATTAAGCAAAATAAGCAATACTTTTACTTTTGTTGAAATGTTTACACTGTACACTTTTTTGTATTGGATGTTTAGCTTTATTTTTGCACATTTTAGCAAATAAGCAATACTTTTACTTTTGTTGAAATGTTTACACTTGTTACAGAATATTTCCGTTTTGCACTTTTTTGTATTGGATGTTTATCTTTATTTTTGCACATTTTAAAGCAAAATAAGCAATACTTTTACTTTTGAAATGCTTATACTATTCCAGAATATTAAGATTTGCACTGGATGTTTACTTTTATATTTGCACATTAAAAAGCAAATAAGCTACTTTTAATTTTGTTAAATGTTAAAAGTTTTAAATGTTTACATTGTTACAGAATATTTTGTCATGTTGTTGTCAATGTTGACTGAGTGGCCATACTTTTTTTTTTTGTAAATAAAAGCCATGCCTTTTGAAAAAACTGGCCTACATTTATTTTTTCCTCTTCATTTTAAATAAAAAAAATAATCGGTAAAAGGAAAAATAATCTATAGATTAATCGAAAAAAATAATCTATAGATTAACCGATTAATCGAAAAAAATAATCTATAGATTAATCGATAGAAAAATAATCGTTAGCTGCAGCCCTAATATATATACATTTATTTATTTAGCTATTCTTGTTTAAATCACACTTACGTGTAACTTACAAATGACAATATATTTATTTATTTAAGTGTGTATCAAACTGGTAGCCCTTCGCATTAATCAGTACCCAAGAAGTAGTTTTTGGTTTCAAAAAGGTTGGTGACCCCTGTACTAGGGCATCAAATCAGTGTCAGTTGAGTCGGTCCATAGGTTGCCTGTAGGGATTTTTAATGTCCAGCAGATGTCAGTATTTAGTGACACAGTATCGACACAGTATCAATACAGTTTTGCAATGTGTCGAAACGCTTCATGACGCCCAGGGCCGGCCCGTGGCATAGGCCGTATAGGCAAATGCTAAGGGCGCCGTCCATCAGGGGGCGCCACGCCAATGCCACAAATATTGGAGAAAAAAAGAAAAAAAAAAGTTGGTATTATTATTTCTAAATACAAAAAATAATCCCACGTAAATTAAAATGCAAAGTAAAGCCTATTTAATAGAAATATTATTTGTTACAACATTACGCCCCCTCCTCCCCCCTCACGGTGCGCCCCCTCCCTTCCCGTATCATGACTCTTTTTGGACGTTACCACATCAAAAAATCAACACAAGATGTCAAAACGGCCAAAACTGTCAGGTGCCCAGGGAAGAAAAAAGAGAAAAGAAGAGGAGTAGAAACGAGAAAAGACAGAGTTAGCAGGTAGGTAACGTTAGCCTACATGAAATTATTTGTCTGTTCCAGAATGTGATAGTAACCTGGCTTTTTAGCATGAAGCTAATGTTACATGATTCGGCAATTGCTAATCAATAAATAGCTAGTTCTGTTTTAACGTCGGGTTAATATTGTGGAGGGGGCTAAATTGTTATGGAAAATAATAATGTAACGTTAGGTAATTACAGTACTCCCACCTTACATTCCTCAGGGACATTTGTATTAGATCTTTTAAGCAGGTGTTTTTTGTTTACATTGTTATTGCCTTCTGGTTAGCTAATGTTTGCCCTGCAGGTAATAGTCACTTTTCCACCCCTTTATATATTAGGTATAGTTGTAAGTAAAAAAAAAAAAAGGTCAAAGACAAAGCTATTCGGTTTCTTGTGAGTATATACACTTCACTGCCGATGTGGGGGGGCGCCACCTAAAATCTTGCCTAGGGCGCCAGATTGGTTAGGGCCGGGCCTGATGACGCCTCATCAACCCATCACTAGCATCGGGACAACACTAATCACTAAAATATCATGCAAAAGTGCAGATTCCAACCATTGAAATACTTAGTATAGTTTTAGACTTACGGTCATTAGAAAACATCACTGCACACCATAATGGCAGCTACACTTTACATCTTAAACATCTAAAAAAAAATTTTTGGGAATGTCCGGCGGGCCAGATTGAAAAGCTTAACGGGCCGCATGTGGCCCCCGAGCCTTCATTTGCCTAGCAATGTGTTATACAGTATATGCCTTGAGCTCTTATTGTGAAGGCGCTAAGAGCGGAAGTGGTGACACGGAGTTTTGAAAACAAACGAAATAAAGTGGTCCTCGTGTTTGTTATTTAGTAGTTTTATACAGTATAGGCGACATATATAAACCCTCGGTTACATTAGTGGCAGCGGTGGGTTTCAAGGTCCCGCCAAAGAAAGACGTCTAATTACGGGAAAGTTCGGAGAGTCGGCTAGCTTGATCTCAGTTAGCCGCAGCTAGCAACGGCGGAGCTTAGTCTTGTCAGAAAGCACGAAGACTTCTTTCAAATGACTGCTGTCTTCTGATTTATATTTGATATGTGGAATAAAAGGACGAGGACCACTTTATATTTCGTTTGTTTTCAAAACTCCGCTCCGCCGCAACGTGTCACCACTTCCGCTCTTAGCGCCTTCAAATTAAGAGCTCAAGGCATATACTGTATAACAGCTTGTGACATTAACTTAAAGAGGCAAGTCCATAAAAATAGGTTACTCAGACAAAAAAAGGCTCATCTAAATCACTTTAAATTCCTGAAATAACGAAATCAATTTAAGGGCTAAGCTAGCTTCTTTAGCTACCAAACAATATTCGATCAATGACGTCATTAAATGGACTTGAAACCGGTTGGACCACCTGAAGGTCAGTTTGAAGGAAACCAAGACGACAGTTTGAAGTTGACAGAAGAGAAAAAAGAGGAGCTGCTCACCGTGTGCTCCTGGAAGTGCTGCTGAGCGCGATAAACAAGTGAAGGACCACACCTTGACGAGCAGGACCAGCGCATCTGCTTGGCCACGCCCCCTCACAGGTGTCTCCTTACCGCCCCACACCGGAAGTGCTGAGTCTCGGGACAAAAGAAAAAAGAAAGAAAGAGTTGCTTTAAGCTGATTGGAGCTGCAGTGGCCTGCTTCAATGTGTCACAAATAAAGAAAGAAAGAAGTTCATGATGCAGAATGATCAAATATTAGAAGACAATGTGTGATGGCAAATCTCCTCAGGAGAAGAGATATCATGGATTGTGTACATTGTGTATCGTGTACATTGTGTATTGTGTACATAGTGTAGATTGTGTAGATTGTGTAGATAGTGTAGATTGTGTATTGTGTAGATTGTGTTGCAAGAGTGTTTGCGCCCCCACAGACTGTAAAAAAGGAAGAAGATGCAAGGAAGGAGAAGAAGATGCAAGGAAGGAAGGAGCAGTACATGAAAGAGGGATCAGTCTTCTTCTTGTGCTCCTCCAAAGATGATTTATTCTTTATTTCATCTTTCATTTGTGCTAAACTGCAGGCAAGTCTTTATTGTCTCAAAACATTCACATACTCTATATATATATATATATATATATATGCTTTTCTACACTAAAATACATCTATTTCTTCTTCTTCTTTTCTTCTTCTTCTTCTTCTTCTTTTTCTTCTTCTTCTCCTTCTTCTTCTCCTCCTTCTTCACCTTCATCTTCTTCTTCTTCTCTTCTTCTTTTCTTCTTCTTCTTCTACTCCTTCTTCACCCTCATCTGCTTCTTCTTCTTCCTCTTCTTCTTATTCTTCTTCTCCTTCTTCTCCTCCTTCTTCACCTTCATCTTCACCTTCATCTTCTTCTTCTCTTTTTCTTTTCTTCTTCTACTCTTTCTTCTTCTTCACCTTCATCTTCTTCTTCCTCTTCTTCACCTTCATCTTCACCTTCATCTTCTTCTCTTCTTTTCTTCTTCTTCTTCTTCTCTTCTTCTTTTCTTCTTCTACTCTTTCTTCTTCTTCACCTTCATCTTCTTCTTCTTCACCTTCATCTTCACCTTCATCTTCACCTTCTTCTTCTTTTCTTCTTCTTCTTCTTCTCCTCCTTCATCTTCACCTTCATCTTCTTCTTCTTCCTCTTCTTCTTCTTCTCCTTTTCTTCTTCTCCTCCTTCTTCTTCTTATATTCTTCTTCTTTTCGTCTTCTTTTTATCTTCTTCTTCTTATTATTCTTTTCTTCCTCTTTGTTTTTCTTCTCCTTATTTTCTTCATCTTTTCTTCTTTTTCTCCTTCTTTTCTTCTTCTTCTTCTTTTTTCTTCTTCTTTTCTTCATCTTTTCTTCTTCTACTCCTTCTTCACCTTCATCTTCTTCCTTTTCGTCTTATTCTCTTCTTCTTTTCTTCTTCTTCTACTCCTTCTTCTTCTTCACCTTCATCTTCTTCTTCTTCTTTTCTTCTTCTTCTTCCTCTTCTCCTCCTTCATCTT